>NW_017308691.1:32366-32982 GCF_000935625.1 Nanorana parkeri
TACAAACCGGTTCCTGCTCTGATTTTGGATCCCTCGGGTGATAAGGACGGTCAGACCGTTTTTCTGGTCCGGCGATGTGGAAACGGGTTCAGCGCTGCTGAGAATTTCCCTTTTACTAAAGAGAGGAAATCTTTTTATAGATGAGAATAATTCCCTAGCAGGATGGAGGGTGACCCGCCGTGTCACTCCCTGAAGCCGTGCCTTACAATGTGGTCACATATCGACTTCCTGTCATTATTAGCCAATCCAGAGAGACCATTCAGTCTGAGAAGTCCTTAATGAGGACCTGTCCGTAACCTCAGAAGCCTCCTTGGATAAATTCCTGACATGCCAGCGACTTGGCCTAGGCTGAGATGATGGCATCAGTCTGCTGCAGGCAAGAGGAAGCATTTCCTCAGTCTCCCCTCCCCCAGTGATCAGTCTGCTGCAGGCAGGAGGAAGCATTTCCTCAGTCTCCCCTCCCCCAGTGATCAGTCTGCTGCAGGCAGGAGGAAGCATTTCCTCAGTCTCCCCTCCCCCAGTGATCAGTCTGCTGCAGGCAGGAGGAAGCATTTCCTCAGTCTCCCCTCCCCCAGTGATCAGTCTGCTACAGGCAGGAGGAAGCATTTCCTCAGTC
>NW_017308691.1:34048-34955 GCF_000935625.1 Nanorana parkeri
TTCTCCATGGGGGGGTTGGCAGCGGCGTGCGGTCAGCTCTTGTGGTATCTGCCTTTACAAACCGGTTCCTGCTCTGATTTTGGATCCCTCGGCTGATAAGGACGGTCAGACCGGTTTTCTGGTCCGGCGATGTGGAAACGGGTTCAGCGCTGCTGAGAATTTCCCTTTTACTAAAGAGAGGAAATCTTTTTATAGATGAGAATAATTCCCTAGCAGGATGGAGGGTGACCCGCCGTGTCACTCCCTGAAGCCGTGCCTTACAATGTGGTCACATATCGACTTCCTGTCATTATTAGCCAATCCAGAGAGACCATTCAGTCTGAGAAGTCCTTAATGAGGACCTGTCCGTAACCTCAGAAGCCTCCTTGGATAAATTCCTGACATGCCAGCGACTTGGCCTAGGCTGAGATGATGGCATCAGTCTGCTGCAGGCAAGAGGAAGCATTTCCTCAGTCTCCCCTCCCCCAGTGATCAGTCTGCTGCAGGCAGGAGGAAGCATTTCCTCAGTCTCCCCTCCCCCAGTGATCAGTCTGCTACAGGCAGGAGGAAGCATTTCCTCAGTCCTCCCTCCCACAATACCAGAATTTACATGATTGTGTCGTATCTCAATTCCTGGACCACCATCTCAGTCCAGGAAGTAGATGGTGACCATGGATGATGCCTGAACAAAGATGGCGCTATCCTTCTGGAGAGAAGAGCAGATAAAGGCATTGTTGGGGGGAGTCATGTGATCTCTGTGACCCTCCACCTGTTAGGACGCCATGGACAGCAGGCTTGGTTGTGGTCAGTTTGGATGCAGCCAATCGGCGGGGTGCCAGGAGGGCGTCTGATAAACTGAATGAAATTGATTGTAATTTCTGTGCAGAGAAAGTGAAGGAAATGAATCATCTGCCCGGCCCTCCGTCCT
>NW_017308691.1:36010-36472 GCF_000935625.1 Nanorana parkeri
TGCAGGCAAGAGGAAGCATTTCCTCAGTCTCCCCTCCCCCAGTGATCAGTCTGCTGCAGGCAGGAGGAAGCATTTCCTCAGTCTCCCCTCCCCCAGTGATCAGTCTGCTACAGGCAGGAGGAAGCATTTCCTCAGTCCTCCCTCCCACAATACCAGAATTTACATGATTGTGTCGTATCTCAATTCCTGGACCACCATCTCAGTCCAGGAAGTAGATGGTGACCATGGATGATGCCTGAACAAAGATGGCGCTATCCTTCTGGAGAGAAGAGCAGATAAAGGCATTGTTGGGGGGAGTCATGTGATCTCTGTGACCCTCCACCTGTTAGGACGCCATGGACAGCAGGCTTGGTTGTGGTCAGTTTGGATGCAGCCAATCGGCGGGGTGCCAGGAGGGCGTCTGATAAACTGAATGAAATTGATTGTAATTTCTGTGCAGAGAAAGTGAAGGAAATGAATCAT
>NW_017308691.1:36537-38736 GCF_000935625.1 Nanorana parkeri
TTTCAACAATTCCCTTGTAATCCCGGCCTAACCGGCTTACTTTGATGGAGGAGATCAGACGTCGGTGCCGGGATGGTCGGCCGCAGCGAAATGTGATTTCATTTTCTGCTTTCAGGGAACATCAAATGCAACAGATGTGCGCGGAGCACATTACATACAGATAGAGGGGGGATCTCCCCCCAGGTACAGATAGAGGGGCTGACCCCCCCAGGACAGATAGAGGGGGGGATCTCCCCCCAGGTACAGATAGAGGGGGGATCTCCCCCCAGGTACAGATAGAGGGGCTGACCCCCCCAGGACAGATAGAGGGGGGGATCTCCCCCCAGGTACAGATAGAGGGGGGATCTCCCCCCAGGTACAGATAGAGGGGCTGACCCCCCCAGGACAGATAGAGGGGGGGATCTCCTCCAGGGCAGATAGAGGGGGGGATCTCCTCCAGGGCAGATAGAGGGGCTGATCTCCCCCCAGGACAGATAGAGGGGCTGATCCCCCCCATGGACTGATAGAGGAAGGGATCTCCCACAGGACAGATAGAGGGAGGGATCTCCCCCCAGGACAGATAGAGGGAGGGATCTCCCCCCATGACAGATAGAGGGAGGGATCTCCCCCCCAGGACAGATAGAGGGAGGGATCTCCCCCCCAGGACAGATAGAGGGAGGGATCTCCCCCCAGGACAGATACAGGAGATGATCTCCCCCCAGGACAGATAGAGGGGGGATCTCCCCCCAGGACAGATAGAGGGAGGGATCTCCCCCCAGGACAGATACAGGAGATGATCTCCCCCCAGGACAGATAGAGGGGGGATCTCCCCCCAGGACAGATAGAGGGAGGGATCTCCCCCCAGGACAGATACAGGAGATGATCTCCCCCCAGGACAGATAGAGGGGGGATCTCCCCCCAGGACAGATAGAGGGAGGGATCTCCCCCCAGGACAGATACAGGAGATGATCTCCCCCCAGGACAGATAGAGGGGGGATCTCCCCCCAGGACAGATAGCGGGGGACCCCCTAGAACAGTTTTGGCTTTAGAAGCGCCTACATTTGGGCAGTCTTTATTCTTCATGCCCCCAATCATACAGTGACAACCCTTCCTGACCTCCAGTATATAGGTGAGGGGTGCTCGGTCTGTATATGAGTGTTGTGGCTGTATTCTGGGTCTGCACATGAGCGGGAGAACGCATTCGCACCTTGCCGCGTCTCTCTTGGCCGTTCCAGGACCGCTGTCTCTGAGCTGGAGACCTCTGACCTGAAATCTCAGCTTTGTTCTACTGTGTCCATAAATCATTAACAAGCTCAGAGGAGTTCCTGCAAAGAAATGTTCTGCATCCAGGGAGGCGCTGAGGAATTTCTCTCCGGATGGTTAGGAATGTTCCGCTATATGACCGGCACGGCACTTGTCTCCTGTGACCGAGAGTCCTGAAGGTGCACATCCTGCGTGAAGATGGATCAGCCGGTCAGAGGACTTACCTCTCATTGGGATCATTATTGATTCTGTAGAGAAGACGATGGCCAAGCTGAATCCCCAAAAACACATGGACCCCCCAAACCCCCCCATCGCCGTTCCAGCAGAAGTTATAAACTGATTGTAAAGCCAAAATGTTACAGTTGTCACTAAAGAAGGAACGATGGGGACACCTTTTCTGGGGACAACTCTCCATCTCATACCGAGATGTTCCAGAATTGGGTTTAGACATGGCCGTTATTGACCCAACCGGTCGCCTTTTTCTTGGTGTAACTGGAATCCACCAGGCACCAGACTCGTTCCCTGCCCCCGCCCTGTGTGGGTGTTCCTACGGGGAATATGGCTCCTTGGTTGTATCCATCCTTGGTTGTCATACACTCTCTCATTGCTCGTCCCGGGCCTTGTAGATAGAGATCTTCTCCCGGGCCAATTGGAAAGAATATATTAATAGGCCGGCATCTGGAAACCATCAATCCAATGTAAACACCGAGAAGATGGTGGCCGAGGACTACGCAGCGCGCTCTGATGTTTGGAGTCACTTCAGCTCTGTATGTATTCTGCAGAAGACTTTATTTCCTAGTAATCGCCCCCATAAAACTCGATACGAGTTCAGAAATGTAGATGATGGGAACCCTAAAAATATTTCTGACCTATCAGAGATAAATGGAGATACAGATCACCCAAAAGGGGACATTTTTAGATACAATGGGGGGGGGGGGGGGGGGCGGGGGGGCCCCC
>NW_017308691.1:39294-39993 GCF_000935625.1 Nanorana parkeri
AGATACCGATCTCCCAAAAGGGGACATTTTTAGATAAAATGGGGGGGGGGGGCCCTGGTGACCCCTCCTCTTCATGACGGTAGGTTGTGATATGTTCCCATCAGTTATCTTATCCTCATCTCCCCTCCCCCCCAGGCCGCACCTTGTAATTACACAGACGTGATCCCGCCATGCGAGTGTAGAAGGGATTGTGATCTCAATCAGTGCGGGGATTAACCCCGAGAGAGCTCTCCGCCTGCTTCCGCATGGCTGTCTGTTTGGCAATTATAAATGTAAATCTGCAGGGTGCCGGCTGTGCGGAGTCCCGGTATGAACTTGTCAGACTTCTCTGCGCTCTTATATAATATTACTGAATGGGAAGGAAAGTCCTCCCTTCAGCCAGACGTCATTGTACAGGAAACACTGCAGCTGTGGTAAAGTCCCCCTCGCTCCCTGTTCCTGCTCTGTACAAAGGGCTCCATTCTATGTGCGGTAATGACCGGTGGGTGTAGTTGTGCGGTAATGACCGGTGGGTGTAGTTGTGCGGTGCAGAGACGCTATATGGTCTGCTGAGTGCAGAGACGCTATATGGTCACCACCCCCCCGGGGGCCTCCGAAACCCATAGAAGTATTACTCGGAGATGAGGGGCAGATAAAGGACAGAGATACCCCTGCTGGTCACACTGATTAGAGGCACCTGACAAATACCCCCCCCCCCCC
>NW_017308691.1:40032-41869 GCF_000935625.1 Nanorana parkeri
CCTGTCACATGACTCTGTACAGTGCCACATCCGTCTCGGGTAGGAGGGGCTGCTGTAAGCTCACAGAGAGGGCCGTGCTGGGACCAGGGAACACAATGGCTGCTTCTCCTCATAGAGAATAGTACAAAGGGCTACTGAGTGCAGAATATGGGCAACAAGCCGTGTCCCCCGGAGCCCGTGTACATGTCTGCTACAGAAAACTATTTCATTTGTTTCATGGAGTCTTCCTGTAAATGTTATTTATTCTATCAATATTTACCTGTGAGCTAAAAATAGATCAGCGACACCACGCTCACATTCCACTGTCCTCCTTCCCCTAATACACCCGCTGCGAGCCTCCCTCCACCCCCACCATCCCTGTGCTGAGTTCCCGGGTCTGTACACCCGCTGTGCCCATTATGAGGGGCCCCCACCATCCCTGTGCTGAGTTCCCGGGTCTGTACACCCGCTGTGCCCATTATGAGGAGCTCCCACCATCCCTGTGCTGAGTTCCCGGGTCTGTACACCCGCTGTGCCCATTATGAGGATAACGCTTTCTCCTTCCTGGAGCTGCGGCTTTTGTTGTCACTGGAATGTCTTGTTTCCACTCATGTTTGTAGAAATATGTAGCCGGTTGTATCCGCCCCGGGGACGCCACTGTATGCTGCGCCGACATCTGGACTTTGTCACTCCCCACCATCGCAAGTTGGGGGGATCCATGAAGTGGGAGAGGCTTCCCATCCGGAGTTCCGGTGACACACCAGCCACCAATGTAGCAGGTCGGAGCTCCGGGGACACGTCCGGGATTGAAGTCTTTTCCTTTAGATGTGTTCTTGTAGAAAAGGAAATAAGGAAGTGACCGCACAGGAATGACTTCCTTTATCTGCGTGTCACTTCTCTACAGAGCTGGGGGGGTTAGACCTCCTGTCAGGTTTCTATTACTGTAGGCTCCACATTCTCTATTTGTTCTGGTGTCACTGAGGTAGAAAGTGACGGGAAACCCCAAATGTTACAGAACCTTGAACAGGGGGGGATCTTGCGATGGGGACACCTTTTTCCATTGGAGGGATTCCCCTCACTTCCTGTTGTGTCAGCGAGACACAGAGAACAATATCCCGACATGAGTTCTAACTAGGGATGCACCCATACTGGTATCGGTATCGGCGCCGAGTATTTGGGCGAGTATGGGATGCCTATCCCCACACTTCCGGTATCAGGAAGCCGGGCAGCGCGTCATTACACGATTGACCAGAAAGCCGTCTCCATGCTCCGTCATCACCCGGTGACAAGAGATAGAGCTGGCTTCCCGGCCAATCAGGAAGCTGGGCAGCGAGTCATTACACCGCGCCCGGCTTCCTGATTGGAAAGAAAGCCGGCTCCATGCTCCCTCGTTACTAGGTGATGACGGAGCATGGAGACGGCTTCTCTGCTAATCAGCAAGCCGGGTGGCGAGTCATCACGCGCCGCCGTCGCCGACTTCCTTAATGGGACTTCCGGTATCGGTATTCTGTATCGGCGAGTACTGCAAAAAAAATACAAAATCGGCTCTTGATACCGAAAATCCGGTGCATCCCGAGTTCTAACCGTTCCATATGTCTGTGAAGGTTCATTCATCCAGGTCACATGGTATATCTGTAACACAATAAAACAAGGCAACTGGACCTGCTGTACTTTCGCTGGTGATCTGACCAGCTTTCTCAATTCAGAAGCTGGTCGGATGATCAGAGAAACGTCTTCAAGAAAAATGCAGCAAATCCAGTTGCTTTTAATGCGTTTTTTTTACTGATATAGCCTTCCATACTTTAAACTTGCAGAGAGACACTATAGAGCGGGGGGGTGTAGAGCAGGGGGGTGTAGA
>NW_017308691.1:42135-43432 GCF_000935625.1 Nanorana parkeri
GTATAGAACAAGGTGTATAGAGCGGGGGTGCAGAGCGGGGGGGGTGTAGAGCAGGGGGGTATAGAACAAGGTGTATAGAGCGGGGGTGCAGAGCAGGGGGGTGTAGAGCGGGGGGTATAGAACAAGGGGTATAGAGCTGGGGGTGTGGAGCAGGGGGGTGTAGTGCAGGGGGTATAGAACAGGGGTAGGCAACCTTGGTGATACCTGTGTCTGTCAGCCTTGCAATGCCTCCTGTGACTTGTAGTTCCACGTCAGCTGTTGTGCCGAGGTTGCCCGTCCTGTCCCTAGTCTCCGGTATTGTCTCCTTTTTTCTTCCATTGATTGTTACATCGGGAAACTAGTGTTCTGCGGGGGAAGATGATGTCCTGTGCACAGCTGACTTCCTGTCTGGCTGATAGTAGATGGTGAAGGTAGGCCCCTCCCACTTAGATTGTGGGCCCTCCTTACCATCTCGTCTTGTAATGTCCTCCCTATATTGTACAGCGCTGCGCACACTGTTGGCGCTATATGCATCCCGTATAATAATAGATCCGAGGCTGCGCGTGTTTCCATGGAATTGGGGATACGCGGTAACCTCCCGGTATTCTACAAGTGCCGCCGTTCGTTCCCCGGGGCCTGTACGGCACGACGTGCCTCGGGGGTCCCTGACATTTGGAACCATTTCAGAGGCCAATAACTGAAATACAAAGCAGATTGTGTACCTGAGCTATGCCGTGTATGCAAATGCCTGACCCCTGAGGGGAAGACGTTTCCTTCTGTACAGCGGACTTCCTGCCGGATACCTACATGGAAATTCACCGCCTGCCATTTTTTTTTGTTTAAACTTCCTTAAAGAACCCGATCGCTGCAATCTCGCCGCGTTCCAACGTCATATTCATGGCTCACAAATCCGCAGCTTCCGTTGTAACACTCCCCTAGGGGGATCCTGCCACGAAGGCCATTGGTCGGGCACTTCCTGTTTATAGGGTGACAACGTTCTGTCACTGCCTCCTCGATCGGGCTCCTGTGTTGTCATACCTGTCTGATGGAGAATGCACATTACCCAGACACGTTCCACTGTTGTCACCGTCGGGGAAACCCGCTCTTAGAAATGGGGTGCATATAGACAGGAAGTGGCTGCGGGAGATGAGCGGCACTGAGATGGAACAGAGGGGTGAAAACAAGGATGTGCTATAAAAAGGATTGTTTATGAGACACACGGAGCGGCCTGGACGTCATCCACTTAGATTTGCATCAGTGAGTGACGCCATAGACTGGCCGAGCGTTGTCAGCGTGACAGAAATAGCGCAGTCCCCCC
>NW_017308691.1:43818-44486 GCF_000935625.1 Nanorana parkeri
CCCCCCCCCTCCCCTCCCCCCAGCTTGTTCTGTGGTTAGGTTTCCTGCGCGGCGGTGACCCCGCTATGTCACATTGCAGAGTCGGGTCGTGTTGTGGTCCGGGTTTGTTGGACGGTTGGAATCCACGTGTCGTGCGCACACACGCGGCGCGGGGAGAGTTAGTCACACACTTCAGGGTGGAAACGGCATCACTTGGACTAAGAATAGCGCACAGGTGCCAGTGGGCTGACGGGAGCCTTTTATGTTTCCGGCGTTCGCTCGTTTTCCCCCGGGACGGCGCTCTCAGGACGTACTGTACGCCGAGGAGACAAAGGCTCGGGTTGGAGCCGATTGTGCCGGCAGGATTAGGCTTGCGCGTGGGTCTGAAACAAAACCGCGACAACAGGCCGCCGCTGTGCGCTGTTCGGGTGGAGGAGGACGTCCCTGCCGAGGACGCAGGTGAACACGCTTTAAGGATTTATCGCCTTTTTCCCCTTTATTAAGACTTTTTATTGAGATGAAATATTCCAGACACGTGACGTGCGGCAAAGTGCGACATCAGCTTCCATCGAGGCCTAATCCCATCACACAGGATTCTTCATAGAGATACAAATGTAACCCCAAAATAATGAGAGGAAACAATGTTACAGGATAGAGAAGACATTGTACATGAGCAGACCGTCCACACA
>NW_017308691.1:44520-49785 GCF_000935625.1 Nanorana parkeri
AAGGATTCGGGACGGGGATGAGTCCGGGACAGACGACTACCAGGAAGCTGAAGGAGTGTCACTCTGCAGTCTCATCTCTGGCAGTCTGGCTCCTCCTATTGAGTCCATAGCGAGCGTTCATTCCCGGAGAGTCTCACTTGTACTTTCAGTAAACCTAAAATCTCATAGAGCCTAACCCTGCCCCCTCCCCCCTTCCCTCCTGAAGACCCCCAGTCCCCACCTATGTACAGAAATCTGCAGGTACACATACCGTTCTCTGCAGTCTTCTCTCAGGTCCACTGACAACATGGGTCCTTCCTGTTCTGACTCGGAGTTCCCAGAGTCCCCCCTTAAATCCGAGCCCCCCTTTTACGTCCAAGTCCTTAGGATGTAGAGATGTACAGGGCTTCTCTGGGGACCCTGATTTAAGGGGGGACTCTGGGGGTCTAAGTGCTCACGGTTCCCCCTTAGGTCAGAGTCCCACCTTACATGTAAGACCTTAGGACTCTGCTGTAGGGGGGGGTTCTGGGGATGCTGATGTAAAGGGGAACTCGGGGGACTCTAATGAGAGGGGGTTCCCCTCTGCTGGAAGTCTGCTCCACGATCCCACTACTCTTTCATTGTAATAATTCTTTGTCACATGACGTGTGAACCTTACCCCTGCTAGTCTGAGCTCATGTCCCCGTCTTCTCACCCTCCTCTTCATACAGAAGGGTGATAACATAAAACGTCTAATATAATCGCTGCACCTCGCCGTGCTCCATTTTGGGGTCTTGGGACCCGAAGCCGCGGCAGCTGTGCTCAGGGTGACTATCAGCAGACTCTTTAAAGTGATTGAGGAATGATGTTGGTGCCCTCTAAGCAGAGCTACCCAGTGATCATGTGATCCAATGTTAGGTTCAGGTCATGTGACTGGTAATCGAGTGCTGCCTGGTGGCCTGGTTGGAACGGAGTGCCCTATAATGCCCTTGTTGCAATGGAGTGCTGTGTGGAGCTCTGGTTGGAATGGAGTGCCGAGTGGTGCTCTGGTTGGAATGGAGTGCCGTGTGGTGCTCTGGTTGGAATGGAGTGCCGTGTGGTGCTCTGGTTGGAATGGAGTGCCGTGTGGTGCTCTGGTTGGAATGGAGTGCTGTGTGGTGCTCTGGTTGGAATGGAGTGCCGTGTGGTGCTCTGGTTGGAATGGAGTGCCGTGTGGTGCTCTGGTTGGAATGGAGGGTCGTGTGGTGCTCTGGTTGGAATGGAGGGTCATGTGGTGTTCTGGTTGCAATGGAGTGCCGTGTGGTGCTCTGGTTGGAATGGAGTGCCGTGTGGTGCTCTGGTTGGAATGGAGTGCCGTGTGGTGCTCTGGTTGGAATGGAGTGCCGTGTGGTGCTCTGGTTGGAATGGAGTGCCGGGTGGGGCTCTGGTGGGAATGGAGTGCCGTGTGGTGCTCTGGTTGGAATGGAGTAATGATCTGGTTGGAGTGGAGTGCCGCACGGGGGGGGGGTCTCATGTGCAGGTATTCTATAGTTTCAGCCCACATTTCCTTTACTTCTCCCGCTTCCTCCGCTTCTCCCCCCTCCCCCCCGATCCGGCAGCTTGCCGCTTTCCTAAGAGCACTTAAACCTTAACCGTCTCTTGCTGTAAATGTTGACATTCATTTCCATATCCCCGGAGCATCAGCCGCTTCCCCGACTCCCCGCCATCTAATTAAACGCTAAAGAGCTGATTGGGGGGAGCGGAGCGCGCGTGTATCATCCAACTCCACATTGATTCCCTTCTGCAGATCAGATCGGTGATTGCTTTCAGGTGTTTGACTTCTTTCCAAATGAATATTTGATATCGGCTCCGCCAGGCGTGTGTTTCATGCCGCAGCACCGGCATTGCGCCGCTTTATAGAAGGAACGCGGGAAGAGACTCGGGGAGTATCGGCAGAAATATTCCAACACACACACATACCATCAACACGTTCTTCCTTCTTGCTGGGAGAACCACCTCTCCACCTCTGTGCCCCCTGTGACCTGGGCGACGAGGGGCCCACCCCAATAAACATGGAGTGATGGGTAAGGAGACGTGCTCATCCTCTCCCCCTCTGTGCCCCCTGTGACCTGGGCGACGAGGGGCCCACCCCAATAAACATGGAGTGATGGGTAAGGAGACGTGCTCATCCTCTCCCCCTCTGTGCCCCCTGTGACCTGGGCGACGAGGGGCCCACCCCAATAAACATGGAGTGATGGGTAAGGAGACGTGCTCATCCTCTCCCCCTCTGTGCCCCCTGTGACCTGGGCGACGAGGGGCCCACCCCAATAAACATGGAGTGATGGGTAAGGAGACGTGCTCATCCTCTCCCCCTCTGTGCCCCCTGTGACCTGGGCGACGAGGGGCCCACCCCAATAAACATGGAGTGATGGGTAAGGAGACGTGCTCATCCTCTCCCCCTCTGTGCCCCCTGTGACCTGGGCGACGAGGGGCCCACCCCAATAAACATGGAGTGATGGGTAAGGAGACGTGCTCATCCTCTCCCCCTCTGTGCCCCCTGTGACCTGGGCGACGAGGGGCCCACCCCAATAAACATGGAGTGATGGGTAAGGAGACGTGCTCATCCTCTCCCCCTCTGTGCCCCCTGTGACCTGGGCGACGAGGGGCCCACCCCAATAAACATGGAGTGATGGGTAAGGAGACGTGCTCATCCTCTCCCCCTCTGTGCCCCCTGTGACCTGGGCGACGAGGGGCCCACCCCAATAAACATGGAGTGATGGGTAAGGAGACGTGCTCATCCTCTCCCCCTCTGTGCCCCCTGTGACCTGGGCGACGAGGGGCCCACCCCAATAAACATGGAGTGATGGGTAAGGAGACGTGCTCATCCTCTCCCCCTCTGTGCCCCCTGTGACCTGGGCGACGAGGGGCCCACCCCAATAAACATGGAGTGATGGGTAAGGAGACGTGCTCATCCTCTCCCCCTCTGTGCCCCCTGTGACCTGGGCGACGAGGGGCCCACCCCAATAAACATGGAGTGATGGGTAAGGAGACGTGCTCATCCTCTCCCCCTCTGTGCCCCCTGTGACCTGGGCGACGAGGGGCCCACCCCAATAAACATGGAGTGATGGGTAAGGAGACGTGCTCATCCTCTCCCCCTCTGTGCCCCCTGTGACCTGGGCGACGAGGGGCCCACCCCAATAAACATGGAGTGATGGGTAAGGAGACGTGCTCATCCTCTCCCCCTCTGTGCCCCCTGTGACCTGGGCGACGAGGGGCCCACCCCAATAAACATGGAGTGATGGGTAAGGAGACGTGCTCATCCTCTCCCCCTCTGTGCCCCCTGTGACCTGGGCGACGAGGGGCCCACCCCAATAAACATGGAGTGATGGGTAAGGAGACGTGCTCATCCTCTCCCCCTCTGTGCCCCCTGTGACCTGGGCGACGAGGGGCCCACCCCAATAAACATGGAGTGATGGGTAAGGAGACGTGCTCATCCTCTCCCCCTCTGTGCCCCCTGTGACCTGGGCGACGAGGGGCCCACCCCAATAAACATGGAGTGATGGGTAAGGAGACGTGCTCATCCTCTCCCCCTCTGTGCCCCCTGTGACCTGGGCGACGAGGGGCCCACCCCAATAAACATGGAGTGATGGGTAAGGAGACGTGCTCATCCTCTCCCCCTCTGTGCCCCCTGTGACCTGGGCGACGAGGGGCCCACCCCAATAAACATGGAGTGATGGGTAAGGAGACGCGCCCATCCTCTTTACCTCTGTGACCTGTCCGATGAGGGGCCCAACCCAATAAACATGGAGTGATGGGTAAGGAGACGTGCTCATCCTCTCCACCTCTGTGCCCCCTGTGACCTGTCCGATGAGGGGCCCAACCCAGTAAACATGGAGTGATGGGTAAGGAGAGGCTCCCATCCTCTTTGCCTCTGTGACCTGTCCGATGAGGGGCCCAACCCAGTAAACATGGAGTGATGGGTAAGGAGACGTGCTCATCCTCTCCACCTCTGTGCCCCCTGTGACCTGTCCGATGAGGGGCCCAACCCAGTAAACATGGAGTGATGGGTAAGGAGAGGCTCCCATCCTCTCCACCTCAGTGCCCCCTGTGACATGGCCCAGGAGGGGCCCAACCCAGTAAACATGGAGTGATGAGTAAGGAGAGGCTCCCATCCTCTCCACCTCAGTGCCCCCTGTGACATGGCCCATGAGGGGCCCAACCCAGTAAACATGGAGTGATGGGTAAGGAGACGTGCTCATCCTCTCCACCTCTGTGCCCCCTGTGACATGTCCGATGAGGGGCCCAACCCAGTAAACATGGAGTGATGGGTAAGGAGACGTGCTCATCCTCTCCACCTCTGTGCCCCCTGTGACCTGTCCGATGAGGGGCCCAACCCAGTAAACATGGAGTGATGGGTAAGGAGACGTGCTCATCCTCTCCACCTCTGTGCCCCCTGTGACCTGTCCGATGAGGGGCCCAACCCAGTAAACATGGAGTGATGAGTAAGGAGAGGCTCCCATCCTCTCCACCTCAGTGCCCCCTGTGACATGGCCCATGAGGGGCCCAACCCAGTAAACATGGAGTGATGAGTAAGGAGAGGCTCCCATCCTCTCCACCTCAGTGCCCCCTGTGACATGGCCAATGAGGGGCCCAACCCAGTAAACATGGAGTGATGGGTAAGGAGACGTGCTCATCCTCTCCACCTCTGTGCCCCCTGTGACATGCCGATGAGGGGACGTAGTGTGCACGTGGCTCCGGGGGGGGGGTCGGACCCCCTTAGAAGATCTCTGTATATGGAGGGGATGACTTCTGACTGCTGGAAGTATACAATCGGGTGTCGTAGATTCTCAGTCTCTCGGTTCCGCAGGAAATGTCGGAGCGTGTGACAGATTCATGTGATGGACTGCAGTCTGATCTGTCCTATGCGGCTCACCTATGAAGTGGAGGAAACCTCGGACAATTTATATACATTGAGACAAATCGCGCTCTATTATAGAGTGTATACTAATGTCATCATTAACCCCTTGTGCTCTATGTAATGCTCCATAATATACTTCCAGTGATACATTTTACTTCTTCCAATACATTATTAATTCATCATTGTACGATCTTGTTACAGCAAGTCCACGCCAACATGGAGGAGGTCTCACTACGCTCCATTTACTTCCATCCAATATGGCGGATTGCCTTCTAGAATGAGTCGCAATACCACCCGAAACTGGCGCACGTGTCGGAGTGTCTAATGAAAGTGTCGCTCGGCCTCCATGAATTTGTCACATAGATTCCAACAGTATCCACCGCCGGCAATGTGTCAGAAATGCCCCCCCC
>NW_017308691.1:50265-52281 GCF_000935625.1 Nanorana parkeri
CACCCCCCCCCCCCCCCCCCCCGGGGGTAGCTGTATATGGCCCTGTTCCATGGGCCTATGTACAGAAACCCCAACCCTTTATAAGTGCGGAGTTTCCCTTTATAGCAGAGACACTAGAACAGAGGTAATAGGGGGGACTCGGAGGGGTGCACAGGGGCCAGAAATGGTCAGGAAAGGAGACGGGATCCTGGGGACAGGAAGCTGATGTAAAGGAGCGCAGCAATGCCAGAGCTCAAGGGTGACCCCGGAATGTTACCCTGCGTCCTCTCCTGTGTGCGTTACCTCTGCCCAGGCCGTGTGATGCTTTAAGCCGGCACTTTAAACGCATGGTATCATGGCTGTCAGATTAGAGGCGGCTTAGTCTCTCTTCCATATTAAATCGATACATCCGGATCTATGAGCCCTGAGAGGCAGAAGTCACGGGAGGGAGATGGGAATTAAGCCGGGCATGCATTCCATTGATTACATCTCATTAATGAATTGTAATTACATCACTTAAACCTTTAATGTGTTTCTGTAATTTGGTTACATCTTCAGCTGTTGCTGCAAACAGACGACTCCGGAACATCAGATACATGATGGATTGTACAATTACCCCCCGAGAGTGAACCCCCTGCATCCTGCCACCATACCCCCGAGAGTGAACCCCCTGCATCCTGCCACCATACCCCCGAGAGTGAACCCCCTGCATCCTGCCACCATACCCCCGAGAGTGAACCCCCTGCATCCTGCCACCATACCCCCGAGAGTGAACCCCCTGCATCCAGACTTATCCCGGTGTCCAGACCGGCCCCTTCTAGGACTCTGCACGGCAGCCTTTTTGTTCTGATGTGGGCCGTTTTTGGGCTACAAGTGGCGACATTGTTCTGTGATTACTGGACAGGAAGTCAGCTGTGTTGTGGAAAATGCCTCCCCTGAAAAACATCTTGTGTTTGTTGAAGAGCTCCTGTAGAGCTGCAGCTAACGATTATTTTCAAAATCGATTAGTTAGCCGATTATTAGGTTCGATTAATCGGTTAATCGGATAAACAAAATAAAGTTTACAAAATGGCTCCAGTGATGGGACTACTAGTTTGTATTGAGGTTGTAGTCCATCACAGGAGCAAGCTTGAGCGGTGGAAGTAAAAAAGAAAAAAGAAAGTGTGGTGTGCAATATAGTGAAATGGAAAGTGTAAAATTATACAGCAATGCATGCAGAATGGCACCGGCTGTAGAGAACTGCAAAAGCACATTTTACAGCGCAATGCAGAATACCGCCAGTTATAGAGGAATACAACACATGCTAGCAATAGTACAATATAGCTGGCGGTATTCTGCATAATGTACTATTGCTAGGTTTTGTTGTCCTGTGTAGCTGGTGGTATTTAGCATTGTAACACTTTATAACGTACTATTGCTGGGATTTGTTGTAGTCCTCTATAGCTGGTGGTATTCCGCATTGCGCTGTATAATGTACTATTGCTAGGTTTTGTAGTCCTGTATAGCTGGTGGTATTTAGCATTGTAACACTTTATAATGTATTATTGCTGGGATTTGTTGTACTCCTCTATAGCTGGTGGTATTCCGCATTGCACTGTATAATGTATTATTGCTGGGACTTGTAGTCCTCTGTACAGCGCAATACAGAATATCACCAGCTATAGAGGAGTACAACAAATCCCAGCAATACATTATACATACAGTGTATAATGTATTTGTGGGATTTGTATTCCTATGTATAATATACAGCACAATGTACCATCAGCTATAGAGAAATACAAATCCCAGCAACACCTGCTCCTCCTTACTACATCTCCCCGCGTCCCTTGCCGATCGTGGATGTGGATGGGCAGGAAATGTGACGCGGGGAGGAGGTGCGGCGTGTGGCGCGTGAATGCGAGCGGGTCTGGCAGCGGCGAGCGTGAGGTGGGGAGGAGGTGCGGCGCACAGCGTGCGGAGCTGTGAACAGGGCCAACTGATCGGAAGCCGATTAATCGATTATTGAAAAAGTTGACAACTTTTTCAATAATCGATTAT
>NW_017308691.1:55126-55328 GCF_000935625.1 Nanorana parkeri
ATGCGAGCGGGTCTGGCAGCGGCGAGCGTGAGGTGGGGAGGAGGTGCGGCGCACAGCGTGTGGAGCTGTGAACAGGGCCAACTGATTGGAAGCCGATTAATCGATTATTGAAAAAGTTGACAACTTTTTCAATAATCGATTATAATCGATTATGTCGATTAGTTGTTGCAGCCCTAAGCTCCTGTGACACTGGTTGGAGCGG
>NW_017308691.1:55419-58637 GCF_000935625.1 Nanorana parkeri
GTTCGGCGCTGAGATAAGCGGCTCGTCCTGCGCCCTCGCCTCCTCCTACCTCATCGTCTGCTTGGCGTGGTTACTGCTCTTCAGCATCAGGAGTATGGCACCGCCAGTTGTGGTGTCAGAAAACAGTGGGTGACTCAATCTACCTGGCGTCTTGCAGAGGCCTATGGCGTCTTGCCCAGCTCCTCCCATCCAGTGACATCACTGAGCTGGGCGGCATGCCGGCCAGGGCCCCAAGTTGCTAAGAGCCGGGCAGGGGAGGTGTATATGGGATTAGGGATGGGAAGCAAACGTTCTCTGACCCACAGAGCGGTGCCCGGGGCGTGCGCCATACCCTAGATAACACCACTGCATCCTCGGTATTGCCTATCCCATGAACTCTCTCTGCGCCGAGGGTCCTGTCAGGCTGTCGGAGAATTAGTGGCCGCGGCGGGACTCGGCGAGTACGACAGCAGCTCGGTTCATCGGCCGCGACGCTGGAATCGGCTCATTCGCAGATCCTCGCGGGAGCGCCGAGTACTTTGCACTTGATTAAGAGCGGCGATCTTTCCCATCCTCCTCCGCCGTGTGTTTTTCACAGAGGCACTCCGATTGTCAGACGCCGGAAGGCCGCATTCCGCAGATGTGGAGACTTTTTTTGAGGCGCCATGTTCCAGGATCAGCCTTCTTCTGACCGAAATATTTTCAGGGTGACTCCGCTGGGTAGAATTCTCCAAGAGGTGACCCCAGCGATAATAGAACTTTGGTGTCAAGTAGCCAATATTTGCATTCAAGTATATCCCCAAAAACCCCCCCAAGCTTACTGTTAGCTTTGGATGGAGGGTGGAAGGGTTGGACCTCTGTCAGGTTACCATTGTCCTCTTTGACCCCGCCCACAACCTCTCCGCTTGGCCTGGTGACCTCTGTGCCTGGGGAAAGCCAACCAAAACCTTAAAAATAGTGGCATCGCCTCTCAGATTTTTACTGCCGTCTGTCACTTCCTGTCTCGGCAACACCTTGTTTTCCAGGGTGTGGCAGGGTGTCACCAAGACAGGCAATATGAACCCAGCTGAGGTTCTGATTATCACTACAATCAAGGTCTTGGTTGGAGTTTTGGGCTGTCCACATGTAATGATCACACGAGTGTTTCTGGGAGGATTCACACAGGGTGACCCCCCCCCATTTATACCTGGGGCAGCACAGTGGCCCAGTGATCAGCACTTCTACCTTGTAGCATTGGGGTCCGTGGGAATCCCGGCTATAGGACATTATTGTTGTGGGACCAGGGGTGCCCTCTTACCTGGGGTCCGGCGGGTACGGCAGAGATTGTAGGGTCCTTCTTGGGGTGATTTGGTGCATGGCGGGCGCGTGACGTGCTCATATGACACTGCCGTGGCTTATTAGTCGCTCCGGGTGCTGATCATTGCCAGGGAGGGCCTTGCGAACACTCCTTCTCTCCTAGCCGCCCCATTGGTTCCCAGGGACCTGTGGCTTCCTTGTTGCCCAGACAACGGGGGCGTCGCTGGCCCCTGCTGGGTTTAAATTCCAGCCAGAGCCAAGACTTGTTGCCGAGTTATTCTTCCATTCCCAAAGTAGCTACGATGCCTCATTTCCTGTTTCCTGCCTTCCCGCCCCGCCCCTTTTAGATTGTGAGCTCTCAGGGGCAGGGCCCTCCTTACCATCTCGTCTTGAATTGTATTGTAATGTCTTCCTTATATTGTAAAGCGCTGCGCAAACTGTTGGCGCTATATGAATCCTGTATAATAATAATTTAGATCTCCTGGATATCGACCCCTGGCTTGTCCCCCGTTTATGATACTCGCTGCCTGCCTCCCCCCGGACTGTACTCTGACGACGCATTTTGGATCATCTTGTCTTGTACCTCAGCCTGGACTCTCCTTCCGGTTCCCCGCTATTGGGTTCACCTCCAGCAAACAGGAGGACTTCGCTCCTTCCCTAACAATTATCTGCATGGAGTGTGCATCCTCTCCCTGTGCTTGTGTGGGTTACCATGGCTCTGACCCATATAATGACAGACGGGTCCATGGCTCTGACCCATAAGTGACAGATGGGTCCACAGCTCTGACCCATAAGTGACAGACTGGTCCACAGCTCTGACGTATAAGTCACAGACGGGTCCACAGCTCTGACCGATCAGTGACAGACGGGTCCACAGCTCTGACCGATCAGTGACAGACGGGTCCACAGCTCTGACCGATCAGTGACAGACGGGTCCACAGCTCTGACCGATCAGTGACAGACGGGTCCACAGCTCTGACCGATCAGTGACAGACGGGTCCACAGCTCTGACCGATCAGTGACAGACGGGTCCACAGCTCTGACCGATCAGTGACAGACGGGTCCATGGCTCTGACCCATAAGTGACAGATGGGTCCACAGCTCTGACCCATAAGTGACAGACGGGTCCATAGCTCTGACGTATAAGTCACAGACGGGTCCACAGCTCTGACCGATCAGTGACAGACGGGTCCACAGCTCTGACCGATCAGTGACAGACGGGTCCACAGCTCTGACCGATCAGTGACAGACGGGTCCACAGCTCTGACCGATCAGTGACAGACGGGTCCACAGCTCTGACCGATCAGTGACAGACGGGTCCACAGCTCTGACCGATCAGTGACAGACGGGTCCACAGCTCTGACCCATAAGTGACAGATGGGTCCACAGCTCTGACCTAAAAGTGGCAGACGGGTCCACAGCTCTGACCGATCAGTGACAGACGGGTCCATGGCTCTGACCCATAAGTGACAGATGGGTCCACAGCTCTGACCCATAAGTTACAGACGGGTCCATGGCTCTGACCTATAAGTTACAGACGGGTCCACAGCTCTGACCGATCAGTGGCAGACGGGTCCACAGCTCTGACCGATCAGTGACAGACGGGTCCACAGCTCTGACCGATCAGTGACAGACGGGTCCATGGCTCTGACCCATAAGTGACAGATGGGTCCACGGCTCTGACCTATAAATGGCAGATGGGTCCACAGCTCTGACCTATAAGTGGCAGACGGGTCCACGGCTCTGACCCATAAGTGACAGACGGGTCCACAGCTCTGACCTATACATGGCAGACGGGTCCACAGCTCTGACCTATAAGTCACAGACGGGCCAACAGCTCTGACCGATCAGTGGCAGACGGGTCCACAGCTCTGACCTATAAGTGGCAGACGGGTCCACAGCTCTGACCTATAAGGGGCAGACTGGTCCACAGCCCTGAACCA
>NW_017308691.1:58804-60159 GCF_000935625.1 Nanorana parkeri
CAGACGGGTCCACAGCTCTGACCTATAAGTGGCAGACGGGTCCACAGCTCTGACCTATAAGTGGCAGACGGGTCCACAGCTCTGACCTATAAGTGGCAGACGGGTCCACAGCTCTGACCTATAAGTGGCAGACGGGTCCACAGCTCTGACCTATAAGTGGCAGACGGGTCCACAGCTCTGACCTATAAGTGGCAGACGGGTCCACAGCTCTGACCTATAAGTGGCAGACGGGTCCACAGCTCTGACCGATCAGTGGCAGACGAGTGCACATAGGGCCGGCTTTAGGCCTTAAGTAGCTCTGTGCGAGAAAGCTTTACAGTGACCACACCCATTTCCCCCAATATCCGCAACATTTAAAGACTCCAATTTTGTTAAGCCGCAAAGAAACATTAAAAAGTATGATAAAAATAAAACTTTTATTCAAAGGTATTAAATGTGTAGGCACAATATTAGTACGGTATTCTTATTACATAAAACAATAAATGTCAAACTAAAACAGAGTCTATAAAAATAAAGAGTCCGGTTGTCATGCCGATCCCTTTCTTCAAGTAAGTGCATCTAGAAAAGTAAAAATAGAAAACGGAACACAAAACCCGACTACGTGTAAATGAATGAATTACTATATGTCCGAATATACGAGAAATGTATTCAGGCGCATAATAATAATAATTTGTTTGAGAATGTGCGGCGGCCATGTTGGCCACCGGCGTGTTCTGCGAATGCGTTCCGCCATCTTGGTGTATACCTAGATATACACCAAGATGGCCGCGCCCAACACGTGCGGTGTTATATGACGCCATGCGCCCGGCCTCCGGAACACGCCAATCGCTGAATCCAAAATAGCATAAAAATGTGTTTTGTTTGATGAAACGAATGAAACGTTTTTAGTTTTCATTTATTTCATCTGAAATGAATTTTTAGTCTTCGCACATGTCTAATAATACGTATGTGTGCGTGTGCGTGTGTGTGTGGGGGGGGTGCGCGATATTTAAAATAAATATTAAATTTTTTTATAATTTTTTTTAAATGTATTTATTTTGTACTGTTGGGGGGGGGCTTTGGGAAATATTAGGGGTCCAAACAGACCCCGGACATTTCCCTTGTAAAATAGAGTAGAAATTGAGGACACCAAATCCTCAATGTCTTTTTCTGCAGCCTCAGCACTCAATGAACGGGAAGCACTCAGTACAGAGGCTCCTCCCATTCATTCAGACACTGATAGTACAATATTTACTATCAGCTGTTTCTGAATGGGGAGGAGCCTCTGTACTGAGTGCTTCTCCCCATTGAGGAAATCTTGAATGAACAGGAAGTGATTTAAATCACAGCCTGTTCATTCATAACTGGGGACACAT
>NW_017308691.1:65326-72821 GCF_000935625.1 Nanorana parkeri
CACAGCTCTGACCTATAAGTGACAGACGGGTCCACAGCTCTGACCTATAAGTGACAGACGGGTCCACAGCTCTGACCTATAAGTGGCAGACGGGTCCACAGCTCTGACCTATAAGTGGCAGACGGGTCCACAGCTCTGACCTATAAGTGGCAGACGGGTCCACAGCTCTGACCGATCAGTGGCAGACGAGTGCACATAGGGCCGGCTTTAGGCCTTAAGTAGCTCTGTGCGAGAAAGCTTTACAGTGACCACACCCATTTCCCCCAATATCCGCAACATTTAAAGACTCCAATTTTGTTAAGCCGCAAAGAAACATTAAAAAGTATGATAAAAATAAAACTTTTATTCAAAGGTATTAAATGTGTAGGCACAATATTAGTACGGTATTCTTATTACATAAAACAATAAATGTCAAACTAAAACAGAGTCTATAAAAATAAAGAGTCCGGTTGTCATGCCGATCCCTTTCTTCAAGTAAGTGCATCTAGAAAAGTAAAAATAGAAAACGGAACACAAAACCCGACTACGTGTAAATGAATGAATTACTATATGTCCGAATATACGAGAAATGTATTCAGGCGCATAATAATAATAATTTGTTTGAGAATGTGCGGCGGCCATGTTGGCCACCGGCGTGTTCTGCGAATGCGTTCCGCCATCTTGGTGTATACCTAGATATACACCAAGATGGCCGCGCCCAACACGTGCGGTGTTATATGACGCCATGCGCCCGGCCTCCGGAACACGCCAATCGCTGAATCCAAAATAGCATAAAAATGTGTTTTGTTTGATGAAACGAATGAAACGTTTTTAGTTTTCATTTATTTCATCTGAAATGAATTTTTAGTCTTCGCACATGTCTAATAATACGTATGTGTGCGTGTGCGTGTGTGTGTGGGGGGGGTGCGCGATATTTAAAATAAATATTAAATTTTTTTATAATTTTTTTTAAATGTATTTATTTTGTACTGTTGGGGGGGGGCTTTGGGAAATATTAGGGGTCCAAACAGACCCCGGACATTTCCCTTGTAAAATAGAGTAGAAATTGAGGACACCAAATCAATTCACTTACAGGTGGATGTCCGAGGGTTCAATCTCCCGCAGGGAATCAATGGGTAGCTGCGTACTCCTTCGTGTGACACAGAGGTACATTTTATGAAATGTGATTAGATACATTGTTCCAGTAAAGTCATATAAGGTTATAGAGTAACATCGCCCATCAAGATACTACAACACCTATTATTGTACTAATCTAGAGACTACATGCTGATTGGAGATACCAAACAATCTTCTGTGCACAGACTCTCTCCAGTAACACACATGAATATTTCTGACCGGAGTCCGGCACCCCGACATCGACATTTTCTAGGGGGGTCGGTAGCAGTTACATATAAATCCAGCCCAGCCAATCAGTGGCTCCCCCCGGGAACGAACGTCGGAGGTGTCTGCTGGTGACCCGTGACATGGTGACCTCCAAAGAGACTAATATCTATTGATGGCCATCACATTTCTGTGCTGACTCTTCTATATAAATCTGGAATATCAGTATATAATGGTAATAAAGCTGTATTGTGTCTACCACCTCAACCCAAAATTTATGCAGTGAGCCTTACAAGTGATCCCTCCTCTAAAACTATCTATATATTGTACCGTTATAGGACAGTTCCCCGGCGTGCCTGTGTTGTATATATTATATATGAACAGGATTTGTATTTTCCCTGTAATGAATCTATTCTACGTTATAATATTCCTGATCTATAATCCCGGAGTGACGGTATATAATTATACATTGTGCCCGGTGGCTCCAGACCAATCACATCTGTACACTCCGGATCTTACATGGGACAGATGTAATTGGTCAGTGCTGTGCCAGGCATTAATCTAGAACACCTTAATCTCACCGTGTGAGCCATCAGGATCATGCTTTTTCAGATGGAACACGGCATGGAGGGGCTCGGTGAAGGCGGCGGTGAAGGTGCGCAGAAGACGGATGGGGTCACTCAGCTCGTAGAAGGAAAGTCTCCCGGCCTTGTAATCCAGATAGACTCCGAGCTTGTTACAGGAAGTCACGTTGAACAATATCTCCAATTCACCATTGTGCACGGCCTGGTATAAATCTCCGAACCACCTGATCCCCCAGGACGTATCATTGTCTCCTATCCAGTCCCATTTCCTACTCACATCAGAGTAGCACATCCCTACTTCCCATGTTCCTGATGTACTGGTCTCCACCATCCAGTAATGTTTTCCTGAAGAAAACTTATTTTTGCTTAAAACCATGCCAGTTCGAAACCTGTGGGCACCCTTTGGGCGTTTCTGCTCCACATCAGTTGACTTGGCAGTTTTCCGGTCATCGGATATTTGAATGTCATGAGCCGCAGTGTTGATATCCAGAGTTATTCTCTTAGAGCGCAGTACAGGGAAAAGGGAGTCCTTCATTTTGACAATGTCCGATAAACCTGTGTGTAACATCATTGCAATGATAAACTCATCTGGTTCACCTGTGTTGTTGCAGCGTAGACCCAGGTCCTCTTCAGTATCTCTGTCTGATTCCCGATCCTCCAGGATAGTTATTGGGTCGGTCATGGCGCACAGTTGCTCGATGTGACCGATCTTCTTCGACAGAGTGTTCTGCTTTTGTTCCAGGTTCCGGATCAGGTCAGAGATTGGTCCCTGCTCCGCCTGCCCGGAGATCTCACCCTTGCCTCTCGTTTCCAGATCTTTCAGACGTTTCCTGATGTCTCTGATGAGTGCGTTGTATCTCTTTTTTATGTCCTTAATGTGTTTTTTATTCTGTTTCTTGCTTTTTTGCAGTTTGCTGATTGTCTTGGCAATCTCCTCTCTCTCCGCCATCAGTTCCTGCAGATAATTTCTCAGTATATCCTTCTTCTTGTTAGAGGCCTCTTCCGGCTTCTCCGCCTTGTGTCCCTTGTGTTTTCCATATGCCATGCACAACGCACAGATACAGGTGGAGCACTTGGGGCAGTAAAACTCCAGGATCCTGTTATGGTCGGGGCATTTTCTGCTCTCCAGGTCAATGGAAGATTTCGTCTGTTCAGCAATGTTGCTGAGATCTATGTTCTTCTGCAGCTCCGGTCGGCTGCGAAATCTCTTTCTGCACTGAGGACAGCTGTAATCATCCTTGTTTCTCTCTTGGGTGTCCAGAGCTTTCTTAATACATTCCCAGCAGTAGTTGTGTCCACAGTTCAGGGTCACGGGGTTGGTATAAATGGCATGACAGATGGAGCACTTCAGATTGTCTTCTACAGCTGCAGAAGCCATTGTAGGAAAATGGAGAAAATGAAAGTAAATATAAATCTGAGGAAATGAAACCTATCTTTTCAGGGCGTAGCCCTCTGAGACCTGGCTGGAATCTGGTTTGCTCAATTCAAATCGCAGGGGGTCGGTCTGGTTGTGTGACGTCTGATGCCTTCCTTCCTTTGGCCGTTTTTGGGGCCCATCCGTTCAATCACAAGAATACAGTGCCAGCTACAGAAACCTCCTTCTCAGTGTGTTACTGATTCTGTCATTCTGCCTTTAGTCTTATTACCTCCTATCCCCATGATGGGGGCTTATTCTGTGTATGACCACCTTTAAAGTGCACCTGTCACAAGAACGTTCTGCAGGCCCCCCTCTTCCTTCTCTCTCTCTCTCTCTCTCTCTCTCTCTGACTGTCATGCTGATACTTTGGCTGCTGTGTTGTCTGAGTTCCTCTAATGTCTTCTACTGGGTTGTCTTCCATATTGGAGTCCTGGTCTAGCAGGACAGCAGTAGATCCGTCATTTTGCTTCTCCGTGTGACCATTCTTCTTGGCCACTTCTATTTCAGATCAGAGACTGACCACAAGGTCTAATATTTCCCTTTCATGAAGCTTTCCTGAACCTCATTGTTGGGCCAACCAACAAGACTTGGACAAGTGTCTGTAATAATTAATCTCTCTTCCCTTGCAGATCTCTCTTATGCTCCTGCAGTCCTCTCTCTGGGAGGTCATACTCTGCCGACCATCTCCAGTTTGTATTGGCAGTGCGGCTTTCACATTTTCTGCAGAAGACGTGGATCTAAACCTCTGTTTTTAACCTTAGCGGTCAGACAGGCTTTTTTTGCATGCCGGCTGGTGAGTGTGCCGGGAAAACTTTTTGCTGTTTTACTGTTTGAAGCCCTTCCGTGTGCACCGCGCTGTTAAGCTGGTAACGAATTGTCTCCCCGTTTATGATACTCGCTGCCTGCCTCCCCCCGGACTGTACTCTGACGACGCATTTTGGATCATCTTGTCTTGTACCTCAGCCTGGACTCTCCTTCCCGTTCCCCGCTATTGGGTTCACCTCCAGCAAACAGGAGGACTTCGCTCCTTCCCTAACAATTATCTGCATGGAGTGTGCATCCTCTCCCTGTGCTTGTGTGGGTTTCCTCCTACAAAATTGCCTCCAACATTTCTCCTGTCTGATTTGCCCCAGTGTATGTGGGATATGGACCTTTTAGATTGTAAGCTCCTTGGGCTCAGGGGCGGATACAGGGCCAAAACACACATGTGCAATCTTATGCGCAGCAGTAATGTGCGTTGTACTGCAATCTGCATTGTGCTGTAATTAATGTTGAATGGCAGTCCAGGGTAAGAGGGAATGTTGCATGTGACTTGTTTGGCCCGTTGCCGTACGTTGGCGGCCCATTCAGAATGACACAACACAGAGGAGTGGAGGAGTGTGACGGGGCCTATGGTGTTCACTATGTGAGGTCTGGGGGCCGGAGAGAGAAGTCTGGGGGCCGGAGGGATCATGAGGCCTTGGCTCCCTGTACTCTGCTGTCCCCGGGTGTAACCTGTATATCTGATATCTCGTTCCAATGTCTCGGCTGTCTGCAGCATTATAATATGTGGTATCGTATCATGCAAATAACACCCTCCACTCCACAGAGAACGCACATTTCATTTGAATAAATGTATCTGCTGCATCCACACACACAAATCATTCTTTATCACCTACTAGTGTGGCCCTAGGCAAGGCAGCGGCTCTCCCCCAACCCTTCCATTCACACTGAAAGGACTGCAATAGGTACAGAGAGTCCTCCCCATTTACATTGTACTGGCCTCATCTACTGATAAGTGACAGACGGGTGCACAGCTCTGACCGATAGGTGACAGACGGGTCCACAGCTCTGACCGATCAGTCACAGACGGGTCCACAGCTCTGACCGATCAGTCACAGACGGGTGCACAGCTCTGACCGATAGGTGACAGACGGGTCCACAGCTCTGACCGATAGGTGACAGACGGGTCCCAGGCTCTGACCGATCATTGACAGACGGGTCCCAGGCTCTGACCAATCATTGACAGACGGGTCCATGGCTCTGACCGATCGGTGACAGACGGGTCCACGGCTCTGACCGATCGGTGACAGACGGGTCCATGGCTCTGACCGATCAGTGACAGACTGGTCCACGGCTCTGCCCGATCAGTGATAGACGGGTCCACGGCTCTGACCGATAGGTGACAGACGGTCCACGGCTCTGACCGATCATTGACAGACGGGTCCAAGGCTCTGACCAATCAGTGACAGACGGGTCCACAGCTCTGACCGATCAGTGACAGACGGGTCCACAGCTCTGACCGATCGTGCGGGGGGAGGAAGTGGCGCGGCTCGGTATTGAGTAATGGGCTCTAGATGTTTAATTTCCTGACCTTTGTTATGGAAGGTGACCCTGATGAGCTGTGTGTAGATGAGGCCTGCACTATATACACAGTATCTGCACCGTATAGAACGCATGACACAGCTCAGCATTTCTTGAATCCTCCAATACATCACATAGGATAATGATAAGAGGTGACCAGCACCCCCCCCCGATCAGAGAAATTCACTTACCGGTGGATGTCCGAGGTTTCAATCACCCGCAGGGAATCAATGGGTATAAAATAAAGCTGTGTACTCCTTTGTGTGACACAGAGGTACATTTTATTAAAGGTTACAAAGATACATTTCTTCCAGTAAAGTCATATAAGGTTATAGAGTAACATCGCCCATCACAGATACTACAACACCCATTATTGTACTAATCTAGAGACTACATGCTGATTGGAGATACCAAACAATCTTCTGTGCACAGACTCACTGCATTAACATACATGAATATTCCCGAGCACACGTGTTCATATCTGCGGAGTCCGGCACCCCGACATTTTCTCTAAGAGAATACATATCATTGTGTATTGCGCTCACTGAGGAAAACGTCAATACTTCCAGTTGTTACCATAACCTGGGGGAGAGAGTTGTACCCGTGTTTCCCCGAAAATAAGACACTGGGGGTGATTTACTAACCTAAACACACGCACGCACCAGGTGCGTGTGATTTTCACACAGCAAAACGTATTTATCAACCAAAAAGTCTCTAAAAGCATATTTCCACTAATGCCATATACAGGTGAAACTGGAATAATTAGAATATGGTGCAAAGTTCATTTATTTCACTAATGCAACTTATGCGGTGAAACTAATATATGAGAGAGACTCATTACATGCAAAGCAAGATAGTTCAAGCCGTGATTTGTCATCATTGTGATGATTATGGCGCACAGCTCATGGAAACCCCAAGAACCCCAAATCCACAACCTCAGAAAAGTAGAATATTACATGCAATCAATAAAACAAGGATTGTACATAGAACAATACCGGACCTCTGAGAAGTACAAGCATGCATATGTACTCAGTACTTGGTTTGGGCCCCTTTTGCAGCACTTACTGCAATTACTTTTGCACGATATTCTAATTATTCGAGTTTCACCTGTATGGAAAAATCATGCACATGATGCATCTATAATGCTGCTTCACAGTTTAGACAAAAATGGTTAGCTCATGCATTTACATTCCTGCATTCATCAACGCAAGCAACACAACGTAGAGCTAATTTACACAACATCACCTTGCAATTCAGGGCAGGGCTTTGCACAACACACCTGCTGGGTGTGTACACACTACACAGGTGTTTCGATTCCTCCCATAGATCATGCTGGGAGGGAACACACTACAGAGGTGTATACATGTTCATGGCGTGTTTATAAGGTTAGTAAATCAACCCCGTAGTCTTATATTTTTTTTGGCTCAAAAGAACACACTCGGTCTTATTTTTGGGGGAGGTCTTTTTTGTTGTTGTAATGTACAACAATCCACGTACAACAGTCTATATGTATTCAGGTACAAAAATAGGGTGATCAGGGGTGCCGTACCTTTCCAAGAGCAATTTGGTAACTGGAGTGAGCGAAGGCGCTTTCACTATGGATTCCCCACAGGCGGAGTGCAATGGTATGACTCCGCCTGCGACAGGAGGCGGGGCTATAGAGGAGGCATCGGCTTATGTGGCTCTGCTCCCTCCGGTCCCATTCCAATCTCCCCCCTGCACATATAATAATACACCCCCCACACATAATAATACCCTCCCCCACCACACACACAATACACTTCACCCCCCCTTCCAAGCCCCCCCGCACACATTTAATACACTGTCCCCC
>NW_017308691.1:74162-83422 GCF_000935625.1 Nanorana parkeri
CCCACCATGCAAGCACCTAGCATACACATAATACACTCCCTCCCAAGCCCCCCAGCACACATATAATACACTCCCTCCTTTCCTTCCAAGCCCCATCACCTGCTTACATCTTTGCAGGGAGGAGGCACATCGTTCCCTGGTGATCCAGTGGTGATTAGTAAGGTCTAGTGCAGACCTTACTACTGATCCATCATTCGGCCGGAGCTGAAAGGAGCAGCTCTGCGGTCTCCATCCGACATAGATGCAGACCGTGGAGCTGCTCCCGCAAGTTGGGCACGCGGTCCGTGACCGTGTGCCCGACTTGTCAGCTGGCTGCGGGCCACATAGTACCGCGGGCCGTTACTTTGAGACCCCTGATTTAAAGTGTAATATAAAAATATGAATAGTATATAATAGTAATATGTCTGTATTGTATCTATAATAATCCACATTGACCCACCTCAACCCATATCATATATATATTTTGAGCCTTAAAAGAGATCCCTCCTCTAAATTACATATCTATAGGAAAGAATCTATTCTACTTCATAATATTCCTAAACTATCATCCCGGAATGACGGTATATAATTATACATTGTGCCCGGTGGCTCCAGACCAATCACATCTGTACAATCTTGATCTTACATGGGACAGATGCCTCTACAGATGTGATTGGTCAGTGCTGTGCCAGGCAATAATCTAGAGCACCTTAATCTCACTGCTTGGATCATTGTTTCCCACTTGGAACACGGCATGGAGGGGCTCGGTGAAGGTGGTGTTGAAGGTGTGGAGAAGACGGATGGGGTCACTCAGCTCGTAGAAGGAAAGTCTCCCGGCCTCACGATCCAGATAGACTCCAAACTTGTTCCAGGGAATCACATCACACAGATTTTTGGAGCTTTTGTTGTGCTGCACATAATACGAATCATCCAACCTCTTGAGAGCCCAGGACTTATTGTCTTGTCCTATCCAGTCCTTTCCTTTCCTCATACTGGGGTAGCAAATCCCTACCGCCCAGTTCCCTGATGTACTGGGCTCCACCACCCAGTAATGTTGACCTGAAGAAAACTTATTTGTGCTTAAAACCTGACAGGTCAGGAATTGTCCTCTGCGTCTTGGGCCTATTAGCTTCTCATTGGTCCACTTGACTCTTTTCAGGTCATCAGATATTTGCACATCATCGGCCGCAGTATTTATATCCTGAGTTACTCCTGAAGACAGCAGCACTGGGAACAGGTTGTGCTTCAGTTTTACTATATCTGATAAACCTGTGTCTAGGATCATTGGAATGATGAATTCATCTTGATTGCACCTTTTGTGATGTAGATACACGTCCTCTTCAGCACTTCCATCCGATGTCCAGCTCCTTTGACCGGTCGCATTACACAGCTCTCCAATGTCGGTGATCTTCTTCCTTAGCTCATCCTTCTTCTTTTCCAGCTCTTTCATCAGATTAGAGACGGAGGACCGCTCGGCCTGCCTCAAGATCTCAGTCAGGACTCTTTCCTCCAAGTCTTTCACATGGTTCCTGATGTCTCGGAACAATCCAGTGACCTTCTCTGTCATTTCATCTTTGTATTTTTGTGCCCTTCTGCTTTGTTGGTCCAGGTCTTTGAGTGTGCTTTCAGCATCTGCTTTCTCAGTCATCAGTTCCTTTAAGCCATCTTCCAGTTTCTTCACCTGGTGTCCCTGGTGTCTTTCATCATCCTTGCACAACACACAGATGCAAGCAGAATCCTGAAAGCAGTAATACTCCAGTATTTTATTATGGATGGAGCATTTTATTTTCATCAGGTCAATGGTGGGCTCCAATAGGACATGTTCAGGTGAAGGGTTGTGGATTTTCACGTGATTTCCACAGAGATGAACCTCACAATGCACACAGTACTTCACAGCCGGTGTGTCAGCTCGAAAGCAGTTTGAGCAGAAGAAGGGCTGGACTTGGTCTTGGACTTGGTCTTGTTGTATTGATACAAATCGATCAGCATTGCCGATGAAATCTAGAATCCTCTGCAGCATAGGTTGGTTTTGAAACCTCATTCCGCACTCTGGACATACGAAATCTTCATGATTTCTGTCAAATGCCATACAACGCCGGCAGAAACTGTGCCCACAGCCCAGCAGCATAAGATCGGTAAACGATTGATGACAGGCAACGCAGCTTGACGCCTCATTCATCTCTGCGGAAGACGCCATTGTATGAAGAATGAGGAAATGAAACTGAATATGTTTTAACGCACGGTGGAGGGTAGTCTGCTGAGACCTGGTTGAAACTGGTTAGTCTACTTCACATCGCAGAGGGCTGGTCTAGTTATGTGACGTCTGATATCTCGTGCCCTCAGGCCATTTCTGGGGCCCATCATTTCAATCAAGAGAAGACATGAAATACCTTGACAGGGTAAGGCACAGCCGTCTTTTTACCCAACCACCCACTGCTGGCTACAGCCCCTAACCCATCCATGACGAATGCCCATATTAAATAACAGACCACACCAGGTTGGGTATAAAATGGCTGTAGCAGCCGTTTATTACAAAATATATTTAAATATATAATTTTAGTTCAAACATTTAATTATGACCATAAACAACAATGTATCTGTAACCAATATTTGGCGTGAGGTCTGCGCAGGCCCCACAACCACCGAAGATCTCTGCTTACCCCCTTTAAAACCACTGGTCCCCTAGCCGCAACACAACGGCTCGGGGACAACATGGGAAGTAACAGCAGAGACCTCCTCCACCTATTTCTGACCTCTCTCTCTGCTGAACCCGCCAGAGAACAAACGGGGCCGCGCACCACAGACGCATCCGGACCGGGTCACCCCACCGTTGCCCGCCGTGCGCAGACCCAAGCAACGCCACCGATACCAGCATCTGAAACGACAAGCAAAGCAAAAGAAAAAAAAAAAAAAAACAACAGCAGAAAACAAAACCAAGGGGAGGGCGGGAAATGTACTAACCGTGTGCTGGCCCACCCCTCCACCGGCTCTAACCACCCTGGATGCTCCTCCTGGACAACTTAACCCAGCCAATCAAGGTAAGTGACCCCCCTGACACACTCCCTTTCACTAACTTAACCCTTTATCTTCCTGATTGCCTGCCCACCCTGTCATGCCCTCCTTTCGCCTATTCTTTTGGCTTTTGTTCCAGGACTTTCTGATTTGTGTTATGAATTCCATCATTTTGTGATTAGCCACAGGAGCTCGTATCCTCTGTGATCATGGCTTAGGCCTGGTTCACACCTAGGCGTATTGCATATGCGCGACCGTCGCGCGTTTTTTTACCGCGGTTCACGGTAAAAAAGTTGCGCGACCGTCGCGTGTTTCCCGAAGGCTACTTGGCTGTATCCCAATGGAAACGCGCAACAAAACGGCCCAAAGTAGTACCTGCACCTTTCCAGGCGTGGGCCGTTTTGTAGCGCGTTAGGGACGGGCGGAAATACGGCAAGGTGGGAACGAGACCATTGAATACAATGGGATTTATATTTTTGAGCGTTTTGTAGAGCGTTCGTCGAGCGTAGAACGCGCTACAAAACGTTCAGGTGTGATCATGGCTTAGTCTGTGTTTGGCCAAGAGACTTATGTAGTCTACCAGTGGTGACCCCCTTTTTCTGCGATCTCTCTCTTTCATTCTCTGATGTTTTGGCTTCAATGTTGTCCTCAATGTGACCCATCTTCTTGGCCGGCTCTCATGCTTCTTTTCCAGAACAGAGACTGACCACAAGGTCTAATATTTCCCTTTCTTGAACCTCATTGTGGTGTCAACCAACAAGACTCGGACAACTGCCTGTTATAATTCATCTCTCTTATGTTCCTGCAGTCTTCTCCCTGGGAGGTCATACTCTGCAGACCAGCTCCAGTCTCATAGCCCTGTGCACACACCTATACCGGTCCATGCAGTGATGCTTCGGGTTCTTCTTGTGTGATGACACAATTGTTGTATGGGCAGTCTTGTCTCCTCCTAGATGTGTGGAATTAGACGTCTGGGCAGTGTTGGAGAGGTTTGTGCTCCTCCTGCAATGAGGGAACCTTCATTCTTCATCTGGTACCTGTCCAGAGATCTCTTCATACGGACCCGGTCTCTTCATACGGACCCGGACTCTTCATACGGACCCGGACTCTTCATACGGACCCGGACTCTTCATACGGACCCGGACTCTTCATACGGACCCGGACTCTTCATACGGACCCGGACTCTTCATACGGACCCGGACTCTTCATACGGACCCGGAGCTCTTTATACGGACCCGGGCTCTTTATACGGACCCGGGCTCTTTATACGGACCCGGGCTCTTTATACGGACCCGGGCTCTTTATACGGACACGGACTCTTCCTACGGACACGGACTCTTCATACAGGCGTTGTGTCCGCAGGTCAGCGTTGCCGGATCCATGTAGATGTTCAGCCAGACCGATTACTCTTCTGCCAGCAGCCGCCATTATTGAACAAGAAATGGAGCCGATACCGTCTAGAACTTTTACCTTTGGACACTTTGGACCTGATAAACTACTGATGGTGCGCCAGATAATTGGTCAGGTTAAGTGATTTGAACTGTAACATGCAACAAGGGCGACAAATGTTAAAAATGCCACAGTGCCGCTATTGTGCCACGAGGATGCCAAGGTCGTGGTTTCTGCAGCTAATCTCTGAACTCGGCGCTGGTCTGGTCGGCCGCCATTCTCCACACAACACTCCAGCCAATCATCAATGAGATATGGATAAAGAACGTATAAGAAGTGGAAACCCCCCCCACATGTTGCAAGTCTGAGAGGATCGGTCACATGTGTTCTTCTACATGTACTATGATTACATTGTCTTCTGGCTGTAAAGTAGAGGGAGGCATCCGATTGGTCGGCGTGCGCGAAGGCGATGTGGCATTTCCCGGCATTACTTCTCGCTCTTTGTTGACTCGGAAATCCCTCGACGCTCTAAACTTCTAAAAATCCCCCTAAAAGCCGGTTGATTGTCTCCCGGCTAATGCGAGCAATCTGCGTGCCGTCCATTAGTCTGCGCCCGGGAAAGAAAACACGAAAATGGTAAAACGCTCATTTCCAGCCACTTTTCTGTGCTCATTAGGGAAAGTGGCGGTTTGCGCGCTAAGTAACGAGCACGGGGGGGAGGGGAGTCACAAGACTTACATTTCTCGTGGCGGACGCTCTGCAGCTTATCACAAATAAACAGATATTTTTATTTACACGGTGTAGCCGCACACTATCTGAAAGCTCAAATCAGGCTTTCAAGTGGAGTGGCTTTTTTTTGTTGTAAGCTGAGGGATAGAAAATGAGGCACTTAGGTGGGTTTACAGGATGGAGAGAGTCCTGGGTGGGCTCAGCAGAGAGGCCCAGGGAACAGGCAGTGGGCGGGGCAGAGAGGCCCAGAGAACAGGCAGTGGGCGGGGCAGTGGCACAATGGGCAGAATTCACTCTCTGTATGGGGGTATGGGGAGTATGGGGGTTCCTTCGTAGTCTTATGGAAGGTATATAGTATATACAGGAATGGGTCATACTACACGGTAAGGTGCCTCTTGCTGGTCCATCGGTCACATTGCCAACAAATGTATTGGAGGCTGAGCTCCGGGCACACAGACTTTAAATACGTTGAGGGGAGTTTATCAGAATCTGGAGTAGCTGTGCATGACAACCAATCAGCTTCTCTCTTCAGTTTAGGTCAAGCTTTGGAAATGAAGCTGATTGGTTGCCATAGATGATTGCTCCAGATTCTGTCTGCTCCAGTGTTGATAAATTCCCTTCATTTTATTTCTCTATAGCCACTTGGTATTCAAATCCACTTTGTGAGCACCAAATGCCTTTGCGTCCCAGATATTTACCTGGTAAAAGTGGCAGTGACATCATCACCGTGCTGTACATAGCCTGTGCAGAGAGTAGAGCTGTGGGAGGGACTCAGCAGGCTCCACCCACTACAGGAAACTACAGGAGGGGGGAGACAAGACCAGTCACCCTGCACAAGAATAGAGAACAGCAGTGAGCGGTCTTCATTACAGGAGGGGGCGGAGACAAGACCAGTCACCCTGCACAAGGAGAGAGAGCAGTGACCAGTCTTTATTACAGGAGGGGGCGGAGACCAGACCAGTCACCCTGCACAAGGAGAGAGAACAGCAGTGAGCAGGCTTTATTACAGGAAGGGGCGGAGACGAGACCAGTCACCCTGCACAAGGAGAGAGAACAGCAGTGAGCGGTCTTTATTACAGGAGGGGGCGGAGATGAGACCAGTCACCCTGTACAAGGTGGCATTGGCCGCTCCGGTCTGTGTCTAGATTTTGCTATCCGCGAAGAGGTAAATGTCTAAAACTCCAGATTTCACCCGCAGAACCCAGACAAACTCCATGTTGACCTCTGATAAATAACAATGTTGTTTCCTTGTTATCGAGCTTTCTTTCCGTGTTGTCCGGACAATCCGTTGATGTGATTATTTTGGTCTTACCTCCGGCCACAGTTGTCCTCTTCTGAGTGATGCCTCCCGGCCTCTCATTCTGCTAATGTAATAAGCGGTAACGAGGAGCCGTGACGAATGTGCGCTGCGCTCATCCCGTGGACTGCGCGACGATCTCCCTCTGCTGTCCGGCGGAGGGTTCCCGGCCGTGATCTCGGCGTCTCCGATATCTTCTTCTCGCTGCTTTTAGCATTAGGAATAATTTGATTTTCGGTGAGATCATTTCCCCCGGCACGCCTCTGATAATCCGGAGGAGGGAAACGGCTTTCTCCTAAACGGATCCCATATCATCTCTCCCGCTTACCTGTGTGCCCCGGGGGAGACCTCCCATTACCAGTATGTGCCGTGGACTGGGAGCACTGGGAGCTGTCAGAGTGATGGACGCAGTGTATTGGAGGTTTCTGTATTACAATGAAGATGATGGAAACAGGGGGCGTCCCGAGGCCCGGGTGTCACCCCGCCGTGACATCATCGCACGTGCGCGGCCATCTGATTGACGCCCGCCGGCGGCCTTCTTGGTGATGGACGCCGGCCGAGAGAGGAGGGTCCCCAATGCGGTCCCCTCTTATCTCCATGACCGCGTGGCCGGCTTTTTAGAGGAGGATCCCCGATGCGTCGCTACATCCAAGATAGTCAAACTAGAAAAAGATAACTGTAACCGCAGACATTTATAACCAGCCTTTGTAGCATGGATGGTGCACTTGGATGGTGCACATGGATGGTGCACATGGATGGTGCACATGGATGGTGCACTTGGATGGTGCACATGGATGGTGCACATGGATGGTGCACATGGATGGTGCACTTGGATGGTGCACTTGGATGGTGCACTTGGATGGTGCACATGGATGGTGCACTTGGATGGTGCACTTGGATGGTGCACATGGATGGTGCACTTGGATGGTGCACTTGGATGGTGCACATGGATGGTGCACTTGGATGGTGCACTTGGATGGTGCACATGGATGGTGCACTTGGATGGTGCACTTGGATGGTGCACATGGATGGTGCACTTGGATGGTGCACATGGATGGTGCACTTGGATGGTGCACATGGATGGTGCACTTGGATGGTGCACTTGGATGGTGCACTTGGATGGTGCACTTGGATGGTGCACTTGGATGGGGCACTTGGATGGTGCACATGGATGGTGCACATGGATGGTGCACATGGATGGTGCACATGGATGGTGCACTTGGATGGTGCACATGGATGGTGCACTTGGATGGTGCACTTGGATGGTGCACTTGGATGGTGCACATGGATGGTGCACTTGGATGGTGCACTTGGATGGTGCACATGGATGTAGTGACGCATTGGGGGTCCCAGCATGCATCTGTGGTTGCCGGGCCTCCAGTGCACCTTATAAGGAGGAGTAGGCTACCTCCTGGTACACATGCATGCAGTTTATCGACTGCATCAATATGCTCACACTTGGAGACTCGGATACATAGAGTTAGGACCACACTTTGCAGAGGTGCCTTGGCGCGGCAGTGCGGCTTCTACATATCTGTGGCCAAATGTTTGTGCAACTATTTTTGGCTTGGGTGTTATGGACCTGGTGCTACCAGTGCGTAGCGTCGTACTTTCCCAATTGTCTCCCATATATAAGTGGCGTCGGTCGCAGCGTGTTGGTACCCCGTGGTGGTGGGGGGCGGAGCAGCCCCCGGGACAGCGGTTGAATGTGGTTTTGGTGGGTTGTGTAGAGTGGAGTCTGGGAGGGTAGGGATCGGTGCAATGTAATGTGCAGGACGGGGGTGACCGCATGTTATGGGCCCCCCGGTGGCTCGGCACCATTCCATACTTGCGGTCGGGTTCCTGGATTCCGGGCGGTGTTCTGGAGGGACGCTACCGGGTCATAGAATCGGAACATCACCAGATCCCAGGAGCCGGGTCGCCGGTGCTTTCTATTCCTGGACGTGCAAGCTCTCCTCCTATCAAAGCTTTGCGTGGATCTGTCAGATTCATCCTCACTCCTCCTCCTTTGTAGGGAATGGCTGTCCCAGAACAAGCATGCAGCCAGTGAAAGGTGACTTGGTGGGAATGGCGGGATCATAGCTGTGGAACTTTGTATCCTTTGAAAACAGCATTTTTGTACTCTGACAGGTTCTCTATAAAGTAAAACTTCCGTCATAAATATCTAGGAAAAACATGAAGGAGTCCGATCAAATATAACACAATGGAGCAGCTGCTGCTGCAATATTCACCTTCAGTCCAGAGCTGACCCCCTCACTACGGTTTTCCCACCACTAGATGTCCTCTGATGGCTAGCATTATTCAGTCCACTTCCTCTAAGCCCAGGCTGTCCTGGACCTGCCCCCGACCTGTGAAAGGAGAAACGGCAGACTGATGAGCTCAGCTCTCTTATACTCTGCCCTCTCCCCCTCTCAGCATGCTTAATGTTAGCATGCGAATGAATCGGCTCCTTGTGCTGCTTCTCCTTCCCCCCCAGCGTGAGCTCTGCTGTACTGGGGCCTGCGCTGATACAAGGTCACATCCAGCTTTTATATAAGTACCGCAGCTCTGTAATCATTCATTGTATCTGTGTCTTCTGTATGTGCCCGGGGGGTTCAGACTGTACACCTGCGGCGCCGGGCTCCGTGCGTCTGCCTCGGTGTGTTGTGATGGTGGAGGAGGTGCGTCCTCGTGTGCGTTCTGTGATTAATCCAGCGGAAACATTGCTTCAGGAACAGTCCGTTCTCCCGGAAAAATCACAGAAAATGCTTCATCACGGCTTCACCCGTCTCACCGTCACCGCGGCATTCATTAAGCTTCTATCGGCAGCTGGTGTGACGGGTGAAGGGCATTTTCCGCACCATTTCCCCCCCCC
>NW_017308691.1:84626-86501 GCF_000935625.1 Nanorana parkeri
AGAGGTGCACCTGTAGTATGGGAGGTATGGTGGTGGGATGATCCTGTAGTATCGGAGGTATAGTGGGGGGTAATCCTGTAGTATCGGAGGCATGGTGGGGGGGATGATCCTGTAGTATCGCAGGTATGGTGGTGGGATGATCCCGTAGTATCGGAGGTATGGTGGGGATCTATCCCTCCATCTATTGATCTATGTATTGGTGGATGTATCTATGTGTCTATTAGTATTTTAGGACGTCATTGTATAAGAGCATACAGGGAGCGTTCCATGATTCTCCTGGGAGGGGTGCACTATATACAGTGGGGCAAAAAAGTATTTAGTCAGCCACCAATTGTGCAAGTTCTCCCACTTAAAAAGATACTTTATGGCTGCGGATGGTGTTTATGGTTTGTGTGCTCTCTGCCCTCCTCTGCCGATCATCGTCTGGTGTTTGAGGAGTGACCCGCCACGGTCGCCCCGTCCTGCAGATGTTTCCGCCCATCATAAACATGGCAGCCGGCTGACGATGAGCCTGCGGTCTGATTAGGAGAATTCTGCTGAGTTCATTTTCTCTTTTTGGCTTTTTTTCCCCCGTTAACCAGAATCCTCCTCTCTGAGGCGAGCAGTCAGGGCCATCTGTCTCCGCGTTCCGGGGGATTATCTAGATTGCTTCTCTCAGGCGGGGATTTAGACGGTACACGCCGATGGCGGTCATAGCTGTGTGCGGTCGTCGTTCCGTGTGCACGGCCGACGCATTCCGGACACGGTCCGCATCTATTACACCCCCTTCCTCTCTATCACTGGTAGAACTACAACCCCCAGCATACCCAGCCAGCCACTGGCCTCCATGTTCTGCAGGAAACTTGTAGTTCCACAACAGCTGGAGATCTTTCTGTCCACACAACTTGTGAGCGCGTCATCCGATTTTAGACCAATGGCAGCTCTCCGATATCCGTGACTTCATCCCGGGCTGCGGCCATTTCCCACAACCGAGGAGGTCTACCGTCATTGTTGGTGCCTCATAGACCAACGGGGTCATTGGAGGTTAATGCCCTCCTCCTCAGACCTTCCGTGGAAGTCCTGCATGGAGTGTGTTTGTGGAAAGGAGGATTCTGGGAGCTCACAATGGATGCCTGGAGCTTCTCCGACCTCCTTTAACGAGGCTTGGGGATTCATCACTGTTGGTGGAGAAGAGCCCTACGTGGGTTGTCTCCACCTCCTGCGCAACCGGATGAGCAGAGAAGAACACTTGGGTGGTCACGGCCTTGTCTCACCTCTGGGTCATGACGTCACATGCGACGTCACATGTCACTGCATCCACCCTGAGGGTTCCCTATGTCTCAGGTGATCAGTCCCGGACTGGTGGAAGGGCTTTGTCTAGGGCCGCAGAGGTTCGGGAGGTTCCCAGGTTATGTCCTTATAGTATCATGAGCATGGGTGAGCTACGATACGAGGAGCCAACTCTCTTACACTATGATTTAATTCCTTCCTCCTAATTTACATACAGAATGCTATATCTAACTCCTCCCCCCTCATTTGCATAGAGAGTGTCTCTTCCTGCCAGTGACTAGGTTCAGGGGGTTCCCAGGTTATGTCCTTATAGTATCATGAGCATGGGTGAGCTACGATACGAGGAGCCAACTCTCTTACACTATGATTTAGTTCTTTCCTCCTAATTTACATACAGAACGCTACATCTAACTCCTCCCCCCAACATTTGCATAGAGAGTGTCTCTTCCCGCCAGTGACTCTCCGGCTGTGAGGTCATTTTGCTATTTTCCAGGACTGGCGCCATTGCTCTTACTCCGTCCTCCAGGAACGCCGCTTCTGCTGAGCGTTCAGCAGATTACTCGCGCCCGCTGCTTGGCACCGATCCTCTGGCTGCCGGTCTCCCCC
>NW_017308691.1:87680-106605 GCF_000935625.1 Nanorana parkeri
CCCCCCGCCCCTGTGGCGCCCGCCTCCCCCCCCCCCACCCCCCCCAGCGCAGCGTTTAGTGCAGTGCTGTGTCACTTTTATTAATTGCAGAGAGTTTGGCAGGGAGCATTACGAGGAGATGATGATTCACAGAGAGAGCGGCGTTCTCTTCATTACGCCGCGTCCTCGCCATCTGTCGCAAGTTTTTAATATCGGATTTTCACATATTATGATTTCTCTGATAAATTGTCAGGCTGGGGACGGCCCGATAAACCCTCCGCTTGTCTGTGAGCGAGCGGCTGGCTTAGGGGCGCTTCAGGAGGAAGGAAAAGCCGAATATTAAAGGGAATCTCCGCTGAGCGCCATTTCAATGTCAAGCGGTCGGATAAATTGTCGTCAGTATGTCAGAAAAAAGCGCCAAACTCTTCACCCATTTATGCTGTGCTCTGGTATCTGCACTGACATCTCGCAGGTATTACAAAGTGTTGTCACAGAGTGGAGGCCACCGTCACCGCACTCCATGTAAAGGGCGGCCACAAGAATTGGGAGCTCTGTCGCAGCGCATGTAATGGCAGCCATTCCCTACCGTGTTATAGAACAGTGATCCCGCATCATATGTGTCTCAGGGTGCGGGGGAATACACATAGGAACCTACGACCTCTGACTTCACACCTCCCACTTTCACTTACCCCCTGTGAATACTGACTTATCCCCTCCAACTTCTGACCTATCCCCTCCGACTTCTGACTTATCCCCTCCGACTTCTGACCTATCCCCTCCGACTTCTGACCTATCCCCTCCGACTTCTGACCTATCCCCTCCGACGTCTGACTTATCCCCTCCGACTTCTGACTTATCCCCTCCGACGTCTGACCTATCCCCTCCGACGTCTGACTTATCCCCTCCGACTTCTGACTTATCCCCTCCGACGTCTGACCTATCCCCTCCGACGTCTGACTTATCCCCTCCGACTTCTGACTTATCCCCTCCGACGTCTGACCTATCCCCTCCGACGTCTGACTTATCCCCTCCGACTTCTGACTTATCCCCTCCGACGTCTGACCTATCCCCTCCGACGTCTGACTTATCCCCTCCGACTTCTGACTTATCCCCTCCGACGTCTGACCTATCCCCTCCGACGTCTGACTTATCCCCTCCGACTTCTGACTTATCCCCTCCGACGTCTGACCTATCCCCTCCGACGTCTGACTTATCCCCTCCGACTTCTGACTTATCCCCTCCGACGTCTGACCTATCCCCTCCGACGTCTGACTTATCCCCTCCGACTTCTGACTTATCCCCTCCGACGTCTGACCTATCCCCTCCGACGTCTGACTTATCCCCTCCGACTTCTGACTTATCCCCTCCGACGTCTGACCTATCCCCTCCGACGTCTGACTTATCCCCTCCGACTTCTGACTTATCCCCTCCGACGTCTGACCTATCCCCTCCGACGTCTGACTTATCCCCTCCGACTTCTGACTTATCCCCTCCGACGTCTGACCTATCCCCTCCGACGTCTGACTTATCCCCTCCGACTTCTGACTTATCCCCTCCGACGTCTGACCTATCCCCTCCGACGTCTGACTTATCCCCTCCGACTTCTGACTTATCCCCTCCGACGTCTGACCTATCCCCTCCGACGTCTGACTTATCCCCTCCGACTTCTGACTTATCCCCTCCGACGTCTGACCTATCCCCTCCGACGTCTGACTTATCCCCTCCGACTTCTGACTTATCCCCTCCGACGTCTGACCTATCCCCTCCGACGTCTGACTTATCCCCTCCGACTTCTGACTTATCCCCTCCGACGTCTGACCTATCCCCTCCGACGTCTGACTTATCCCCTCCGACTTCTGACTTATCCCCTCCGACGTCTGACCTATCCCCTCCGACGTCTGACTTATCCCCTCCGACTTCTGACTTATCCCCTCCGACGTCTGACCTATCCCCTCCGACGTCTGACTTATCCCCTCCGACTTCTGACTTATCCCCTCCGACGTCTGACCTATCCCCTCCGACGTCTGACTTATCCCCTCCGACTTCTGACTTATCCCCTCCGACTTCTGACTTATCCCCTCCGACTTCTGACCTATCCCCTCCAACGTCTGACCTATCCCCTCTGACTTCTGACCTATCCCCTCCGACATCTGACTTACTCCTTCAGGACTTCTCCCCTTTGACTTCTGACTTAACCCGGTTGACGACTTATTTATTACTTCTGACTTATCATTCCTTATTTATACCTTCTGACGTCTGACCTATCCCCTCTGACTTCTGACTTATACCAACTTCTGATTTACCACTTATACCATCTCAGTCTTCCGACTTATCTCCTCTGAGTTTTGGGGTATGCTCTGGAGGGCTCATAGTTATGATCTCCGCTGTTTGCCGTGTATCATTCCCGATTCTCTGATGATGTTTTTGTTGATGGATATTTTTGTCACAATGTTTCTTTCTGGAGATCAGTCACAATCTTCATTTTCACTTTTGTTTGTTTGTTTTTCTTCTCTTTGCAGTTTGCTGTTTTGTGGTTCACAAGCGCTGCCATGAATTTGTCACCTTCATCTGCCCCGGGGCGGACAAGGGCCCCGACACAGACGTAAGTCCGTCATTATTTCTCAGCGCAGACGTGTTTACAGGAGGGTATTAAAGGGAACCGCCGTCACTTTTATTTCCGGTTTCCAGAATCCTCTCTTGTAAATTCCAAAATCGTTTCACGTTATGATTCTGCTAATCTCTAAACTTCATCACACCGTTCCCCCCCTACAACGTGTCCCAGCCCGGCGCTGCCTCTGATAGGCATTGCAGACACAGGCTGGCCACACCAAAACCAGCATGGTTGCCCCAGTGGGGCCTTTATAGCCCAGCCAGGCCGCAATTTGTACCCGTCTTTGGTTTTTATTCAGAAACTGCAGACTGACGATGAACGTTTCCTGCAGACAGAAGAAGTCAGTATTAGGGATTCAGTGAGAGATAGATGAAAGAGTCCGCAGTAGGCCGTGATCCCGGTGAGGATGGTGTTGCAGCTTTAATAGCCGGGGACTGGAGGTGGAATTCCACCGCAAAGCATAGCGGGCGCTCGCCAACGCTTCCATAATCCGCTGACGTCTATCTGTGTGTCTGCACAGCTGGGGAATTCTGTTAGTCATTTCAGATTTCCAGAGCAGAGCAGGTCTCCCCCTCACCTCCTGCCTTCCCCTTTAATCCTGTTCTGCAGAAGCTTTATATAATAATATATTAGTGTCCGCAGATCCGCCGCCGCGCCTGCACGGTCCGCCATCTGTGCGCTGGGTCAGGGATGGTGCGATCCATCTGCCAGAGAGCTCCACCACGTCACACATCTGTTCCATAGGAGATATCAGAGTTATGTAAGGGGTCAGATCTCAGTCCTGGGTGCCCTTGCACCTAGTTCCCGCCCACTTTGGGGTGTCACAGCTCTTCCTATATAAGATTAACCCCGGTATAGTCCCTGTACCCTGGTATATCCTCTGTACCCTGGTATATCCTCTGTACCCTGGTATATCCTCTTTATTCCGGTATAGTCTGTGTACCCCTGAATGTTCTCAGTACCTCCGGTAGGAAAGTATTCTTCAGCATTGATAATCTCAGAACACTGACACCACACAGTGCTCTATGCAGAGTAAATTCTGGTGTATTACACAGACAGTATGGAAGGAGAGTGATGCATAATAATAATTAGACCAGTACAGCATGTTATACACACCGCCATGTACTGTCACCTCCTGCATGGAAGGTTGGCGGTTCCTCTTGTATATGTTGATGAGCTCTCGGTGTTTTCCTGGCACAGCCTGGTATGTGTGGGTGAAGGAACATCCAAAGAGATTATTCTGTGCGGGGTAAATGCCAACAAAGTCATATACTGGGGATGGAACAGAGAAAGAGGATATTTGGAAGGGGTCCCTCATTACAAAGGGTTTCGTCTGCCTATCCAGATCATGTTTAGGTCAGCCCTGGCTGCCATGACTCTCATCTGACTGCTTCACCTAGGCAGAGCGGCCATTGTATTGTCTTCTTCACATTGCGTATCATTCACTTGAGTAATAAACCCTGAGAACACATTATATGATACATTTATCACATGTTATTTTTACTTTGTAATGCTTTTCAACATGTAAATTGTATATATAAAAATCAATGCATTGATACAGTGTGAGATGGTGTGGCTGTAAAGAGTTTCAGGCCCTCGGGCAAGGTTGGTGGTCCCTGTCAATTCTCTAATCCTTACCTTTGAGTCCCAGGAAAATTATTGGCCAGGTGTTTGGTAGCACACATTGCCCAAACACTGCCTGCTCATTATAAGCCATGAAGGACTTGCTTTAGGATTTTGGCGCTGTGCCAAGTTGCTGCCAAGGAGGTGCCATGGGCACCTCTGGAAGCAACCAGCTCCCTCAGATCATGCTTACTGGGTGTGCACCCTTATCTACAGGTATTGTAGCTCTGTAGGCGCCCTCACCTTCTGGTTGGTTATCTCTGCAGGATGAGAACCTTCATTTCTTGGTTGGGTACATCTGCAGGGTGAAGACCTTTTATCTCCTGGTTGGGTACCTCCACAGGGTGAAGACCCTCATCTCCTGGTTGGGTATCTCTGCATGGTGAGGACCCTCATGTCCTGGTTGGGTATCTCTGCAGGGTGAAGACCCTCATCTGCCGGTTGGGTATCTCTGCAGGGTGAAGACCCTCATCTCCTGGTTGAGTATCTCTGCAGGGTGAAGACCCTCATCTGCCGGTTGGGTATCTCTGCAGGGTGAAGACCCTCATCTCCTGGTTGAGTATCTCTGCAGGGTGAAGACCTTCATCTCCTACCCTCATCTCCTGGTTGGGCATCTCTGCAGGGTGAAGACCCTCATCTCCTAGTTGGGTATCTCTGCAGGGTGATCTGGTTGCTCATCTGGTTATTTCAGTTCCTTGTAAATGAATGTTTTCTTGTGAATTATTGAGTACACTTTCTTGTGTTAGATGTTGTGAAGTGATGAAAGCAGAAAATGACTTCATACTGTCAAGCCTTGAAGTTCCTGGGAACTAGATGGTTATCTCTACCTCATGCACATATATGTCAGAGGATATAACCATTTCCTGCTTCTGAGATACACAACGAAAGATACTTGTTTCCTTCGTGTCACCGGAGGAGGCACAGGTGCTCTTGTGGCAGTTGCCCGGAGTCAGTCAGACGGGTGTATAGGTGACTGAGGAAGTGGATGAGAAAGAGATCACTCATTCTGCTTGGTTGCCTCCTGACTTTTCTACATGTTTTTCTCAGTCACCTTCCTGGAACAAGCATGAAGCTAGTATAGTCCAGATGTTTGCTGAGATGTTGTCGGCCATTGACTACTAAAGTATTCATACTTCGGATCTTCATAAACGTATTTTCCAGAGGAGGTTTAACCATTGGCATCCTACTTTTTTCTTATATCCTCCTATCACATCCTCCTGTATCACATTTCTGTAGATGTCGGCGAGACTTCGAGAGTTTGGCCGACTCTTCCTGAGCACACTGCTCCAGTGGTCTCAGATATGAAGGGTTCCGTTTCCAGATTGTATGTTTCATCTCTCATGGAGGCTACTACAGAATAGTCCAATGTTTTCTTCTCAGTCATTCCTGGGTGCTTCTTTGGGGTCATTATCCTGTTGGAGGACACATGACCTACGGCAGAGCTTTTAGACACAGAGGGCAGTACATTTCACTCCAGAATTGGTTGCTAGTCTTAGGATTTCATTGTGTCCTGCACAGATTGATGGCACCCCATGCCAGATGCAGCAAAGTAGCCCCAAAACAAAAACGTGCCATGTTTCATAGTAGGTACAGATGGTGGACCAGACACTTATGTACCTTGACTTTGGCGTTCGGCTTGTATCTCTTTGACTCTTTGCCCCCCATTCGCTCTCTCCTTCTGTTCAGTCTGGGGTGGAGTCTCCTCTCGTGATTGGCTACACTCCCATGGACCTTAAACATCTTCATATTTGAACTGTAGTCACAGGAACATCAATCTGCTTGGAGGTGTCTTGTAGTCTTCAGCTTTGACATGCTGGTCTGTAAATGTTCTTTCAGATCTCCTCAGACAACGCTCTCCTTGGATCTCCTCAGACAACGCTCTCCTTGGGTCTCCTCAGACAACGCTCTCCTTGGATCTCCTAAGACAACGCTCTCCTTGGATCTCCTCAGACAACGCTCTCCTTGGATCTCCTCAGACAACGCTCTCCTTGGATCTCCTCAGACAACGCTCTCCTTGGATCTCCTCAGACAACGCTCTCCTTGGATCTCCTCAGACAACGCTCTCCTTGGATCTCCTCAGACAACGCTCTCCTTGGATCTCCTCAGACAACGCTCTCCTTGGATCTCCTCAGACAACGCTCTCCTTGGATCTCCTCAGACAACGCTCTCCTTGGATCTCCTCAGACAACGCTCTCCTTGGATCTCCTCAGACAACGCTCTCCTTGGATCTCCTCAGACAACGCTCTCCTTGGATCTCCTCAGACAACGCTCTCCTTGGATCTCCTCAGACAACGCTCTCCTTGGATCTCCTCAGACAACGCTCTCCTTGGATCTCCTCAGACAACGCTCTCCTTGGATCTCCTCAGACAACGCTCTCCTTGGATCTCCTCAGACAACGCTCTCCTTGGATCTCCTCAGACAACGCTCTCCTTGGATCTCCTCAGACAACGCTCTCCTTGGATCTCCTCAGACAACGCTCTCCTTGGATCTCCTCAGACAACGCTCTCCTTGGATCTCCTCAGACAACGCTCTCCTTGGATCTCCTCAGACAACGCTCTCCTTGGATCTCCTCAGACAACGCTCTCCTTGGATCTCCTCAGACAACGCTCTCCTTGGATCTCCTCAGACAACGCTCGCCTTGGTTTTCTCTTCTCCATGCTCGGTGTGGTCACACGATGGCACCAAACAGCAGAGTGACGACTTCTCTCCATTTATATGGACTGGTTATAAGATGGAAGACGTGCGATACTAATTACAGACCTAGCCCTACCATCCAATCATTTATCATCTTTTCTAGGGGAACCAACAGATCTGTCCAGAACATTCCAGAATATCTTTGTGAAATAAGAAATAATCTCTTTTCACACTTTCTTTGCTCTGCTCTATGACAACACTTCACTATTTCACTATTTCATCACTTTTCGGCCCCGTTCACACTAAGCGACACTTACCTCGTGCGCATCCGCACGGCCGGGATAGCGCGACTGTTCGGGGCGACGATCGGCTACCTTTACCATCGGGCTGCAAGCAAAAATAGAAAAATTGTGCGACATCCGCGGGAAAAAGGGTCCTGCACAAGCGACACGCGACATGGAGCTGTACAATAGAACAGCTCCATTGAACATCATTGGACGGCGACTTCTCGCGATATCCCACGGCGAAATATGCGCGATATCACGGCGTAAATCACGCGATTAAACGCCCAGTGTGAATGGGCACCTGTGGAGGAATCGAGCATTGTTTCTATGAGTTGTCAGTGTGCTGTACAGTGACTGGCTCCTGAATTCTGCATGCACCTCTGTGGGGAGTGCGGGACCCCTGTAGGGCACTGTGGTAACATTTTGTAGGTCAGATCATTCTGGAACATTGGGTCTAGGCCGGCCTTCTCTCTCCGAGCATTTTCGGTAAATAATTGCTCGGGCCGGCCTGTATTATTGAGGTGAGAGGCGGCTCAGCCCGTACATGAATTGCTCCGTTCATGAATAATACAGCCGTTGATATATTTTCCTCGTACATCATGTGCCGGCGATGTATCTACAGGGACGAGCCGTCTGCGCATTCGGCTTATTGCAGAAATTGGCTCCGGTGTGATTACAGTTGTTTCTTATCCATCTCGTGTTGTATTGATCGATCTGCTGTATCCGCCGGCCCCGACCGCAGCGCAGCTGCCATTACCAGCGTGCAGGATCCTGGATAAGGGGGCCACAGCCTCCAGATTTGTGTAGTATAGGGGAATACATCGAAGACAAACATTTTCTATTCTCACCCTCTGTACAGTTTATGAAGAAACTCAGTGAATGTTCCCACTCACTCTGCAATGCCTCTTGGGAGTCACATAGTTACATAGTATTTGAGGTTGAATAAAGACATTAGTCCATCAAGTCCAACCTATTAGGATCTCATTCTTTGGAGTACCTGTACCCCTGTATATTACCTGTACCCCTGTATATTACCTGTACCCCTGTATATTACCTGTACCCCTGTATATTACCTGTACCCCTGTATATTACCTGTACCCCTGTATATTACCTGTACCCCTGTATATTACCTGTACCCCTGTATATTACCTGTACCCCTGTATATTACCTGTACCCCTGTATATTACCTGTACCCCTGTATATTACCTGTACCCCTGTATATTACCTGTACCCCTGTATATTACCTGTACCCCTGTATATTACCTGTACCCCTGTATATTACCTGTACCCCTGTATATTACCTGTACCCCTGTATATTACCTGTACCCCTGTATATTACCTGTACCCCTGTATATTACCTGTACCCCTGTATATTACCTGTACCCCTGTATATTACCTGTACCCCTGTATATTACCTGTACCCCTGTATATTACCTGTACCCCTGTATATTACCTGTACCCCTGTATATTACCTGTACCCCTGTATATTACCTGTACCCCTGTATATTACCTGTACCCCTGTATATTACCTGTACCCCTGTATATTACCTGTACCCCTGTATATTACCTGTACCCCTGTATATTACCTGTACCCCTGTATATTACCTGTACCCCTGTATATTACGGTCCCTTAAGAAATCGTCCAAAAGTTTCTTAAACAATTCCACACTCCTAGCTGAGATCGCCGCCTGTGGCAGTGAGTTCCAGACCCTAACTGATCTTACTGTGAAGAACCCCCTTCGCCCCTTGTGCAGGGATTTTTTTCCCACCAATTTTAGGTGATGGCCTCTAGTTTTTGTAACGGAGTTAATTTTAAATAGTTTATCGCTAATGTTGCCGCCACCATTGAACATTTTGTACATGGAGATCATATTTCCATGTACAAGATGAGTCGTGCCTGTGGCTGTCAGTCTTGCAATGCCTCATGGGACTTGGACTGAAGTTTGGATAACCCCTGGTCTAGCCCTTTCCTCCCAAGCTTGCCTGTCCTTGGCCCGCCCATTTCATTCATTGTTCTTTTAATCACGGAGGCTCGGCATCACATGCGGACGTTTCCTAGGGTGGTCTACATGCAAATGCCACCAGCATAGGAACACACACTCCTGACATTCACCCATCAAGGCGTTTTGATATTTGCATAACTCCTCCCAAGACCTATTGAGGGGTCTACCGAGGCAGGGTGCCATGATCTTTTCAGGAAGTTATGTACAGCACCCAGCCGGCCCCTCACCCCAGCCGCCATCAGCCTGCATTGCATAGAGAAGCAGGAGGCAGAAGACTTCTTGATAAATGAATGTGAGGAAGGAGCCGGGTTGCTATGCGTGGTCATCTTTTTCCAGGGGTTCACTGCCCCCTTAGTGGCACCGCCACCTTTTTTTCCTTCTGTCTTATGATCTCCCTTCAGCCCCTGCAATTCCCTTTGCTTCCTCTTGCTGACCTCAGCACAATCCCCAGGCCTGCACTTTGCTTATCGTCCGGCTTAATGGCTAATAAAAAATGCAATGATCCCGTGTTTATTGCTCGGGGATCTGCAGCTTTGTCTTGCTGCCTAAACGTGGCAATTATTTTCTATCCCGAGTGCGTCTTGTGCATACCCCCTCCACACATCCTGCAGCTGTGCATGTTCACTGCCGGCCCGGAGCCTACGGAGGACTCCCACAATCATCCAATTAGCAGAATTAGAAGGAAGCCAAGAAAGTTGTGGAGCACATCTGGGAGGAAAAAGAAAATCGCTGTTTGTATAAGACAATTCCTTCCCAGGGATAGGAGGCGGGGAACGGAGTGTACAGCTACTCAACGTGATTATCACTTTGTCTTCCTTGCGAGGGGAGCAGTTAGACCAGCCACGGAGGAACCCTTAAAATACGTTTTGGATCTCGGGGACCCCCTGATAACTAATAATTACTCTAGCTACAGCTCACCGAACAATAGTGAGAAGAGTAAGCGGACACATGGGAATACATAACGGCAAAATAATGTGGCATGCAGTGAAATTGTCACCCAGAGGCGGCTCTATGCAGCAGAATTATTATAATAGTCAGAACAAAAACAAACGGTGACAATTGTAGTGTTCCCTCACATTGGTGGTCACTGGGAGAAGGGCCCCATTACAATGGTGGTCAGTGGGTAGAATGCTCCTTACATTGGTGGTCACTGTGAGAAGGGCCCCATTACAATGGTGGTCAGTGGGTAGAATGCTCCTTACATTGGTGGTCACTGTGAGAAGGGCCCCATTACAATGGTGGTCAGTGGGTAGAATGCTCCTTACATTGGTGGTCACTGGGAGAAGGGCGCCATTACACTGGTGGTCAGTGGGTAGAATGCTCCTTACATTGGTGGTCACTGGGAGAAGGGCGCCATTACACTGGTGGTCAGTGGGTAGAATGCTCCTTACATTGGTGGTCATTGGGAGAAGGGCCCCATTACAATGGTGGTCAGTGGGTAGAATGTTCCCTCAGATTGGTGGTTAGTGGATAGAATGACCCTTGTATTGGGGGTTAGTGGGTAGGGTGATCCTTGTATTGGGGGTTGGTGGGTAGGGTGACCCTTGTATTGGGGGTTAGTGGGTAGGGTGATCCTTGTATTGGGGGTTAGTGGGTAGGGTGATCCTTGTATTGGGGGTTGGTGGGTAGGGTGACCCTTGTATTGGGGGTTAGTGGGTAGGGTGATCCTTGTATTGGGGGTTAGTGGGTAGGATGATCCTTGTATGACAGTTGCGGTAACTGGTGGCGCAGTTTTGATGGGGACGTCTGTTTCAGGTCGGCGCATGGCGGTGTCGGTCACTTAGTACACAGCGTTCGCCTCGGGCGTTCTCGCGGCTGAATTATTGAAGAAAGGACATCAGAGGCGGTGTGGATTGGAAGGGTCGGAGTTCCGTACAGCTCGCACGGCACCAGGGCGGAGGAATGAGCGCTGTGATAACGGACGTCTGTTCCCGGGAACCTCTGCGGGCCGGCCCAGCGCGCTCTGCGCCCTCCAGGTGTCATGGAGTCTGTGTGGATCTCGTCCCCCGGGACCGGCTAATGGACGGACGCCGAGTCTTGTCTTGCTCACACGTCTGTGTTATGAAGATGGCAGCCAGAGGTGAAGTCTCTGGTGTATGTTGTCACCGAGCGTCCTTCCCACACACACATCCCGATGCATCCATAAACCCCCCGCCGCTGTGCGTCACCATGGAAGGTGCTGGATTCACCGTCGGTGAATGGCGTCCGTATTGTAGAATGCAATGACTGCTCAGGCAGCGTTCACACAGGCGGCACCTCAGGTCAGGTCCACCGATGAGGAAGAGACAAGACGCTCTGTCCTTGTTCAGACACTTCCTGTTATAGGGTGACAATGCTCTGTGCTTGTTCAGACACTTCCTGTTATAGGGTGACAATGCTCTGTGCTTGTTCAGTCACTTCCTGTTATAGAGTGACGATGCTCTGTCCTTGCTCAGACACTTCCTGTTATAGGGTGACAATGCTCTGTCCTTGCTCAGACACTTCCTGTTATAGGGTGACGATGCTCTGTCCTTGTTCAGACACTTCCTGTTATAGGGTGACAATGCTCTGTCCTTGCTCAGACACTTCCTGTTATAGGGTGACAATGCTCTGTCCTTGCTCAGACACTTCCTGTTATAGGGTGACAAGGCTCTGTCCTTGCTCAGACACTTCCTGTTATAGGGTGACAATGCGGTGCAGCCACCACTGGAGCCATGCACATACAGGGAGATACAATGTTTCTATGTTGTTACAATGTATCTGTGCGCGGTCACTGGACCTCCAGGACGCAGAGCGCCGTGCTCCCCTCAGCATTGCTGCGTTGCTCTCCAGACGCTGGTCCAGGCCGGTCGTGGCGGCTGTCATCAGATCCATTACACGCGCCGCCATTGTCGTCGGATTTGGCGCCGGGGCGGATAATGGTTTTCGGGGACGGCGGTGCTGCATTAGCGTCCAGCGGCAGCTTTATGGAAGCCGCAAATCCTTCACAAAGTAGTCTGAAATCCCCCCCCTCCCCCCCGGGGGGCGCGGCGGTCCTAAGTGGACCAACTCCGGACAAAGAGGATGAACCGCCGTATCACGGCGACAGGGAGTGATTAGAGTGTCTGACTCTGCCTTCCTGTCGTGGTGACAACCGCTCCTCCATTTTTGTTTTGGTGTCTCGGGGACAGGAAGTGAAGTCACAGGAAGCAGTAAAAACCCGGCAGATACTTCAGTTGAAGGTGGAAGCTGGGTGGGGAGCCCCTCTCCTGGATGCTTTGGGGATTTGGATCTCTCCTTCATATACCTGGCTGTGTTCTTGCCGGTTTTTGGTTGGGTAAAGTTGAATTATTTTGTGGTAGAAACACGATTGCTGTCTGATTTCCTGATCAGCCAGAATAGGGGGTCACCATTGGCAACATCCACGTCCCCCTTTTTTATTTGTTGTAGAAGTTGGTCCTTTTCTTTCAGGCATCACGGTTTGTGCTGTCATTCGCTTGTATTCTCTCCCTGATAGAGCAGCCATGTTGATCCTTTTATCTCAGGGGCGGGGCAGGCGGTATTCCCAGGAGCCGGGCGGGCAGGCGGTATTCCCACCCAGGAGGCGGGCGGGCAGGCGGTATTCCCAGGAGGCGGGCGGGCAGGCGGTATTCCCAGGAGCCGGGCGCGGTGTGTCTTCTCGGCAGTAATTAGGTTTCGGGGACGCCGCTCTCCTTCCATTGTGTGTCTAGGAGCCATTAGTGAGCCGGATGGACGGCCGTAATGTCATTTTTAATTTTAGTTCATCCAGAAGTCATGGCGTGCTGCCCGACGGACTCGCAGGCCTGCTCCGTGTTCCAGCGTTGTAAGATGACAATCTGTCCTCCCAATTATACCGAGCCCCCCGGGCATAGCAACTGAATGCCAAGTGGGAGGACCTGTCTTCATTATCACCTGCTGATCCTGCCATGACCGTCCTTTTATGGGGTGACAACGCTCTGTCTCTGTCCCCCAACGCTCCTCCTGCGTTGTTACCCAGGCTTCCAGTGGGAGCTGCGACCTACCCTGAGAAAAGCCATTGCTGGAGTGCATGTAGACAGGAAGTGGCTGCTGAGATACAATGTTTTTTATTTTGTTACACAGTTTCTATGAGCGGCCATTGGGCTTGGATCATGGCGGCCACCCAGGACACTGAGCGCCCGCACGTCTTTTAGCGTTGCCGTGTAGCCCGTCCACCTTCTCCTGGCCTCAGATGAACAATCTCTTCATGTGTCCCCTCAGGCGGGTCGGCCCGCTTCCATGATATCCGTTGTAGCCGGATTTGGCGTCGGGCGGATTATCGTTTTCGGCGATCGCGGCACCTTTATGGAGGCTGCAAATCCTTGACAAAGTAGACTGAGATCCCCCCCGGGGTGAATCTGCCGCAGCGGTCAGTGACGCAACGTGCGTCCATCCCGGGTCGGCGCCGCATCGGACGCGCAGAGGTTTACGTAGTTGGCAGAACGGTTTGTAGCGGATCGGCGGGAAGATTTAGTTACATTTGATACTTTGCGTCTTCCTATAAGATGGAGGTCAGACATGAGAGCGCAGCGACACCTGTTAGACGCAACGTGTATGTTCTTTTCCCGCTCGCACAGCGCGCTGAGGGCGGTGGTTCCACTCTGACGGACGCTCGCCCGCTCTTCCCCTCGCCATTCAGGAGAAATGTCCCCGGCTCGCTGAATTACACAGCAGAAAAGAAATAAAAGCTGCTGATTCTGCCGGAGCCGTTTCCGTGGTTACCCCGGGGTTTCCATGGTAAACAGGTTCAAATTGTCCTTGTGCCTCGGAGATAATCACGGTGCTTTGTGACGCTGCGCTGGGATGCGGAGGGGTCAGAATCTCATTATACACCCGCTGGGAGGGGTCAGACGCTCATTATACACCCGCTGGGAGGGGTCAGACGCTCATTATACACCCGCTGGGAGGGGTCAGAATCTCATTATACACCCGCTGGGAGGGGTCAGAATCTCATTATACACCCGCTGGGAGGGGTCTGACGCTCATTACACACCCGCTGGGAGGGGTCAGACTCTCATTATACACCCGCTGGGAGGGGTCAGACTCTCATACACCCACTGGGAAGGGTCTGACGCTCATTATACACCCGCTGGGAGGGGTATAATACATCCCCAGACTAGACTAGATCCCCAGACTACATCCCCAGACTACATCCCCAGACTACATCCCCAGACTACATCCCCAGACTACATCCCCAGACTACATCCCCAGACTACATCCCCAGACTACCCAGTCATGACTGGCACAGTTGTGTGTGTCTGTAGTTGAGATTCAGAGAACGCCAATGATTCCGTTTTCTCCAATTAGAAGGCACAGCGGGCCATTATGTGACCATCTCCCAGGATGCAGCGGGGCCGGCGCTCGCCGTCCTCCAGTAATTGCTGTTTCCCCGGGGTGGACGATTAGGCGATTGGTGGTGATAAAGGCTCATTGTCGCTCTGCCCACAGCAGCCTCTTGACCAGCGAGCCCTTGTGAGCCTTTCTCTGCGCACACTTTCACAGTGGAGTGGCCTGAAGTGCCTCTTACCTGCGTGAGGGAGAAGCGGGCTGCCGAGTACGATGGCTGCGGTGGAATAGGTCACACCGGGCATACGCTATGAAATGTCGGCAATGTGAGATGGAGTCATAGTCATCCCCCATGTTCTGTATTCACACCGACCTCTGGCAGTGCACGGGCCACGCAAGTCTGACATCGTAGTCACTGCACTGTACTGATAGTAACCCCCTTCTTAGCCCAATTGTCCAATCCGATGCTTCAACCAATTGTGTTGCTTGCAGCAATGGAGTCTGGAAGTGGAAGTGATTTAGGAGATACGAGGCAGGTCAGGGTGAGGTGGAGTGAAAGGAGCCCAACTTCCCTTTATAGTTACACTCTATAACCAAGGCTTTGTGGACTCCTCACCATCACACCTAGATGAGCTAACCCATTCCAAATCCATTGGTGTTGGCCCTTTTGTAGCTATAACACCCCCAACTTTTCTGGTGAGACTTTCCACAAGGTTTAGGAGTGTGTCTGTGGGAATTTGTCCCATTTGTGAGGTCAGGTACTGATGTTGGATGAGAAGACCCGGCTCACAATGTACATTCCTATTCATCCCAAAGGTGTTCAGTAGGGTTGAGGTCAGCGCTCTGCTGGCCATTTGAGTTACTTCTCACCAAACTGGTCACACCATGTCTTTAAGGAGCTTGTCCATTAATATGGAGTTGTCCCCATTCCTACTTGCAGCTATATCATCCTCCACTCTTCTAAGAAGGCTTTCCATGAGATTTTGGAGTGTGTCTGTGGGAATTTGTTCCATTTGTGAGGTCAGGTATTGATCTTGGATGAGAAGACCCGGGCTCACATTGGATTGGACCTGTTCGGGGTTACAATTCATCCCAGTAGTGTTCAGTAGGGTTGAGGTCAGGGCTCTGTGCAGGACATTCAAGTTCCTCCACACCAAACTGGTCACTCCATGTCTTTATGGAGCTGGCTTTGTACACAGTGGACAGTCATGGTGGAACAGAAAAGGGTCGTCACCAAACTGATCACACCATGTCTGTATGGAGCTGGCTTTGTACACAGGGCAGTCATGGTGGACCAGAAAAGGGTCTTCACCAAACTGGTCACACCATGTCTTTATGGAGCTGGCTTTGTACACACGGGACAGTCATGGTGGAACAGAAAAGGGTCTTCACCAAACTGGTAACACCATGTCTTTATGGAGCTGGCTTTGTACACGGGGGGACAATCATGGTGGACCAGAAAAGGGTCTTCACCAAACTGGTCACACCATGTCTGTATGGAGCTGGCTTTGTACACAGGGCAGTCATGGTGGACCAGAAAAGGGTCTTCACCAAACTGGTCACACCAGGTCTTTATGGAGCTGGCTTTGTAAGTCTGACGCTCATTATACACATCCCCAGACTACATCCCCAGACTACATCCCCAGACTACATCCCCAGACTACATCCCCAGACTACATCCCCAGACTACATCCCCAGACTACCCAGTCATGACTGGCACAGTTGTGTGTGTCTGTAGTTGAGATTCAGAGAACGCCAATGATTCCGTTTTCTCCAATTAGAAGGCACAGCGGGCCATTATGTGACCATCTCCCAGGATGCAGCGGGGCCGGCGCTCGCCGTCCTCCAGTAATTGCTGTTTCCCCGGGGTGGACGATTAGGCGATTGGTGGTGATAAAGGCTCATTGTCGCTCTGCCCACAGCAGCCTCTTGACCAGCGAGCCCTTGTGAGCCTTTCTCTGCGCACACTTTCACAGTGGAGTGGCCTGAAGTGCCTCTTACCTGCGTGAGGGAGAAGCGGGCTGCCGAGTACGATGGCTGCGGTGGAATAGGTCACACCGGGCATACGCTATGAAATGTCGGCAATGTGAGATGGAGTCATAGTCATCCCCCATGTTCTGTATTCACACCGACCTCTGGCAGTGCACGGGCCACGCAAGTCTGACATCGTAGTCACTGCACTGTACTGATAGTAACCCCCTTCTTAGCCCAATTGTCCAATCCGATGCTTCAACCAATTGTGTTGCTTGCAGCAATGGAGTCTGGAAGTGGAAGTGATTTAGGAGATACGAGGCAGGTCAGGGTGAGGTGGAGTGAAAGGAGCCCAACTTCCCTTTATAGTTACACTCTATAACCAAGGCTTTGTGGACTCCTCACCATCACACCTAGATGAGCTAACCCATTCCAAATCCATTGGTGTTGGCCCTTTTGTAGCTATAACACCCCCAACTTTTCTGGTGAGACTTTCCACAAGGTTTAGGAGTGTGTCTGTGGGAATTTGTCCCATTTGTGAGGTCAGGTACTGATGTTGGATGAGAAGACCCGGCTCACAATGTACATTCCTATTCATCCCAAAGGTGTTCAGTAGGGTTGAGGTCAGCGCTCTGCTGGCCATTTGAGTTACTTCTCACCAAACTGGTCACACCATGTCTTTAAGGAGCTTGTCCATTAATATGGAGTTGTCCCCATTCCTACTTGCAGCTATATCATCCTCCACTCTTCTAAGAAGGCTTTCCATGAGATTTTGGAGTGTGTCTGTGGGAATTTGTTCCATTTGTGAGGTCAGGTATTGATCTTGGATGAGAAGACCCGGGCTCACATTGGATTGGACCTGTTCGGGGTTACAATTCATCCCAGTAGTGTTCAGTAGGGTTGAGGTCAGGGCTCTGTGCAGGACATTCAAGTTCCTCCACACCAAACTGGTCACTCCATGTCTTTATGGAGCTGGCTTTGTACACAGTGGACAGTCATGGTGGAACAGAAAAGGGTCGTCACCAAACTGATCACACCATGTCTGTATGGAGCTGGCTTTGTACACAGGGCAGTCATGGTGGACCAGAAAAGGGTCTTCACCAAACTGGTCACACCATGTCTGTATGGAGCTGGCTTTGTACACACGGGACAGTCATGGTGGAACAGAAAAGGGTCTTCACCAAACTGGTAACACCATGTCTTTATGGAGCTGGCTTTGTACACGGGGGGACAATCATGGTGGACCAGAAAAGGGTCTTCACCAAACTGGTCACACCATGTCTGTATGGAGCTGGCTTTGTACACAGGGCAGTCATGGTGGACCAGAAAAGGGTCTTCACCAAACTGGTCACACCAGGTCTTTATGGAGCTGGCTTTGTACACAGAGCAGTCATGGGGGAACAGAAAGGGTTCTTCACCACACTGGTCACACCATGTCTGTATGGAGCTGGCTTTGTACACGGGGGGCACAGTCATGGTGGAACAGAAAAGGGTCTTCACCAAACTGGTCACACCATGTCTTTATGGAGCTGGCTTTGTACATGGGGGACAGTCATGGTGGAACAGAAAAGGGTCTTCACCAAACTGGTCACACCATGTCTGTATGGAGCTGGCTTTGTACACAGGGCACAGTCATGGTGGAACAGAAAAGGGTCTTCACCAAACTGGTCACACCATGTCTGTATGGAGCTGGCTTTGTACATAGGAGAACAGTCATGGTGGAACAGAAAAGGGTCTTCACCAAACTGGTCACACCATGTCTGTATGGAGCTGGCTTTGTACATAGGAGAACAGTCATGGTGGAACAGAAAAGGGTCTTCACCAAACTGGTCACACCATGTCTGTATGGAGCTGGCTTTGTACATAGGAGAACAGTCATGGTGGAACAGAAAAGGGTCTTCACCAAACTGTGCACACAATTGTCTACAATGTCTTTGTATGCTGCAGCATTAACAGTCCCGTCACATGCACCATTTTAGAAAAGTGGGTGGAGCCATGCAAATGATTTATTTATGCACCTAGAACATATCTATGTTTACAACACAGATATGGCCTAGCATGGCAGAACTATTCCCAACTACTGTACATACAGATGTTTTAGGCTTGTTGGCCATCATCAGTTCAGTGTTCAGTATAGCCAGACAGGTTTTGGTGAGGTGAGCCGAAAGGAGCCAGAAAGTGTCCACAAAAATACCTAATTTCCATCTGATTAGCTAAACTCAAGGACTCAACTCTTTGCAGTCTGAATTCCTTATTAATGTATTAGGCCTTCCATCTCCCGACAAGACTTGGCCAATGTTGGGCCACCCTAAGTCCAGTATTTGTAGTTGTGCCCACAAACATCTATGACTTACCTTTCCTGACCTGCCTTGCTGCTGATAGACCTCAGTGAGAATGTGTTTTATCCGCCCCCTCTGAAAGGCCCCCGAGGAAGCCAATTTGTCGTCGTTATGGATTATCATGATACATACTGTGTCAAGGTCAAGAGGTCACTTATTGACTGAAGGTTTGGCTGCATTTACATACATGTATGACCT
>NW_017308691.1:106793-112004 GCF_000935625.1 Nanorana parkeri
GGGTATTTTTGTTTTAGCTTCGTCAGATAAGACCTCAGTTTGCCTTCAGACCTTCTGGAAAAACTTGAAAAAGTTTACGATTGGCAACAGGAAATTCTAGATAGTGATCTTGCTGAGGAAGGATGACGTATTCCAGCTCGAAGCATTTCAAAAGCTCCATCTCCAACGCCGTGCCGCTCAGCCGCGCTTCTGCAGTCTTTTTGATCATGCGGAGAGACGCCCGGTCTTCTGCGTCAGCCGGGAATTTTCATGGCGCTCTTAGAAGTCGCGGGACGGACAAGAACGCGATCTGGGCACCGCCAACGAGGGCCGAGTGTCCTCTAGGTTATCTAGCCAGATGACGTTCGGGGGCCGGTTCTGCTCATCAAAGCTTTTTCCAAAATGAATTTTTAAAATGTCATCATTAAAAGTTTCGGGTCCGACCGCTGCAAGGGTAATTAAGTGGAAGGATTCAGTTACTCCCGAGCTTCTCTTTCATGTTCCTTCTACCTAATGATGAAGCTTGCTGTAGGATTTTCAAAGCCTGCATACCCGAGGGATTGATCTTCTAAACTGTTTTTGTCTTTGCCTCTCGGTGGCTATCGGCACAACGTGTGTTATCTTAACATCCCGATCATGTGGCTGGTTATAAGCATCTTAGGCTCCATCGTGGATGATTGTTCTGCTGTAACAACCCTCATCCCGCCGCCCACCCTCCGTCACCTTCTACAACTCATCACCAAATCTTTCCCTTTGAAGATTTTCCATACTCTGAGTATGAAGGTTGAGCTACTTCTTTGTTACCGTTTTGGGATTTCTGAGGTTTTTATATCAGCTGCAGGCCGGTAGAAATTAGGTTTATTTTTCCTTGAGTAGAAGGTCGGTTTTCAGTTCCGGATGAGGTCATGATTCTGATGATCACAGATAGGGATGCTCCGATACCGGTATTTTGGTACCGAGTTCGAGTACCGATATTTTTTTTCCGGTACTCTCCGATACCAATTACCGAGTACCGGAAGTCCCATTCAGGAAGCCAGGCGCTGTGTAATGACTCGCCACCCGGCTTCCCTATTAACAAGAAAGTCCCCTCTTACCTTGTCCAGCCCGTCACCCCCGGGGCCTCTCCAGCCAGAACGCGGCCTTCCTCCGGTACCCAGCTGGAGCCATCTGGCCGGCCAATGAGGAAGCCGGCCGACTGTGTAAGGACATGATGCCCTGCTTTCTGATTGGCCGGGAGGCTGGCTCCGTGCCCCCTCGTCATGATATGACGAGGGAGCATGAAGCTAGCTTTACGGGCAATCAGAATGCCAGGCACGGCGTCCGGCTTCCTGATTGGCCAGCTTCCCGACCAATCAGGAAGCCGGGCAGCGCCTCATTACACGCCGCCCGGCTTCCTGATTGTCCGGGAAGTCGGCTCCATGCTCCCTCATCACAAGTGACGATAGAGTATGGAGCCCGTCCCGGCCAATCAGGAAGCCGGGCAGCATGTAATGACACGCTGCCCGGCTTCCTGATACAGGAAGAACTCGGGTTAGGCATCGGAGCATTTGGCCGAGTGTGAATACTCGTTATCAGCACCGATATCGATACTAGTATCGGTGCGTCCCTAATCATATGTATTTTGTTTCCCTTCAGCGCCGTTTAAGTTTCTGTTATTGAGGGTGGAAAGTTCCTCCTGGTACCAGCAGTTGAAGGTGGAGCAGTCCAGAGTTCTTTAAGTTGAAAGTGGATCCTCCAGGGTCAAAGGTAGACACCGAGATAAGTCCACCCGTCTGAGCCTACGACTATTCCTCTGTGATTGTTTCCAAACACTGTTGGCCAAGAGATCTCGGAGAAGAAGCTACTTGGACAGGTTACCAGCCCTCAGCCAATCACCATTGTTTCCCTCTGAGATGAGCTGGTTACAATGAGGTATATTTCCCTCAGCATAGTACTGCGGGCCGCTGTCCTGTCTGGGAGGATGGCCTGTATTATATACAGAAGAACAATCTGTATTCAGGACGCCAGCTCTGAGTTCTACGCCAGTCGCCCAGAAGTTCTGATTGTGCATTCATATTGCGGTGGAGGCGTCCCCTCCTCTCCACGTCCCCCTCCTGTGCCCCTAATATTAGCTCTATAGTGATGGATTTCTGGCCAGCTCGGAGTTTCAGGGATCAGGAGTGATTAAGTGAGGAGACATTTGAGGAGTGAGATTGCACAGGGAAGACCTGAGCTAATGATGGACCTGGAAGTGCGTCTTGGGATTCATAATGTATGGCGTGATATCCGCACTTCGTCCTCTGCTCCTGACTGGCACTGAAAATAACTCTGTGCCCGCAGGCTGCCCAGAGCAACAGTGCCGGGCGAGCAGAGATAATCTTCTCATTATATCCTACTAAATGTTTTATATTCTAGTTTCTCCCGGAGCACTCCGTGTAATTCCCTTCTATGAATGAGATGGACGCGTAGACAGGTCCTCTCTGCTCCCCTTCTCCTATCACTCTGACTGGTGGACATGGAAGGAGCTCCGGCATGAGGCGGTGACATTTCTCCAATCTCTAGATGTGTTCAAATCTTTATTTCCGTTCATCGCCGCCTAGGAGGAACGCTCAGGTCACAGCTCCACCCATAATCTATCCTGAGCTCAGCACTGGGGTCACCCCCTTATCTTCCAGCACCCCAAAATGTCACCCTTCTTTTCCACAATGGTTTTCTACAACTGAGCTGCCGCCTGGATACAGAAAACACGCTTCATGCTGAATGATACTTCTCTCATTCCTTCCTCCTCTCTCTCATTCCTCCCTCCTCTCTCTCATTCCTCTCTCTCTCATCCCTTCCTCCTCTCTCATTCCTCCCTCCTCTCTCTCATTCCTCTCTCTCTCATCCCTTCCTCCTCTCTCATTCCTCCCTCCTCTCTCTCATTCCTCTCTCTCTCATCCCTTCCTCCTCTCTCATTCCTCCCTCCTCTCTCTCATTCCTCTCTCTCTCATCCCTTCCTCCTCTCTCATTCCTCCCTCCTCTCTCTCATTCCTCTCTCTCTCATCCCTTCCTCCTCTCTCATTCCTCCCTCCTCTCTCTCATTCCTCTCTCTCTCATCCCTTCCTCCTCTCTCATTCCTCCCTCCTCTCTCTCATTCCTCTCTCTCTCATCCCTTCCTCCTCTCTCATTCCTCCCTCCTCTCTCTCATTCCTCTCTCTCTCATCCCTTCCTCCTCTCTCATTCCTCCCTCCTCTCTCTCATTCCTCTCTCTCTCATCCCTTCCTCCTCTCTCATTCCTCCCTCCTCTCTCTCATTCCTCTCTCTCTCATCCCTTCCTCCTCTCTCATTCCTCCCTCCTCTCTCTCATTCCTCTCTCTCTCATCCCTTCCTCCTCTCTCATTCCTCCCTCCTCTCTCTCATTCCTCTCTCTCTCATCCCTTCCTCCTCTCTCATTCCTCCCTCCTCTCTCTCATTCCTCTCTCTCTCATCCCTTCCTCCTCTCTCATTCCTCCCTCCTCTCTCTCATTCCTCTCTCTCTCATCCCTTCCTCCTCTCTCATTCCTCCCTCCTCTCTCTCATTCCTCTCTCTCTCATCCCTTCCTCCTCTCTCATTCCTCCCTCCTCTCTCTCATTCCTCTCTCTCTCATCCCTTCCTCCTCTCTCATTCCTCCCTCCTCTCTCTCATTCCTCTCTCTCTCATCCCTTCCTCCTCTCTCATTCCTCCCTCCTCTCTCTCATTCCTCTCTCTCTCATCCCTTCCTCCTCTCTCATTCCTCCCTCCTCTCTCTCATTCCTCTCTCTCTCATCCCTTCCTCCTCTCTCATTCCTCCCTCCTCTCTCTCATTCCTCTCTCTCTCATCCCTTCCTCCTCTCTCATTCCTCCCTCCTCTCTCTCATTCCTCTCTCTCTCATCCCTTCCTCCTCTCTCATTCCTCCCTCCTCTCTCTCATTCCTCTCTCTCTCATCCCTTCCTCCTCTCTCATTCCTCCCTCCTCTCTCTCATTCCTCTCTCTCTCATCCCTTCCTCCTCTCTCATTCCTCCCTCCTCTCTCTCATTCCTCTCTCTCTCATCCCTTCCTCCTCTCTCATTCCTCCCTCCTCTCTCTCATTCCTCTCTCTCTCATCCCTTCCTCCTCTCTCATTCCTCCCTCCTCTCTCTCATTCCTCTCTCTCTCATCCCTTCCTCCTCTCTCATTCCTCCCTCCTCTCTCTCATTCCTCTCTCTCTCATCCCTTCCTCCTCTCTCATTCCTCCCTCCTCTCTCTCATTCCTCTCTCTCTCATCCCTTCCTCCTCTCTCATTCCTCCCTCCTCTCTCTCATTCCTCTCTCTCTCATCCCTTCCTCCTCTCTCATTCCTCCCTCCTCTCTCTCATTCCTCTCTCTCTCATCCCTTCCTCCTCTCTCATTCCTCCCTCCTCTCTCTCATTCCTCTCTCTCTCATCCCTTCCTCCTCTCTCATTCCTCCCTCCTCTCTCTCATTCCTCTCTCTCTCATCCCTTCCTCCTCTCTCATTCCTCCCTCCTCTCTCTCATTCCTCTCTCTCTCATCCCTTCCTCCTCTCTCATTCCTCCCTCCTCTCTCTCATTCCTCTCTCTCTCATCCCTTCCTCCTCTCTCATTCCTCCCTCCTCTCTCTCATTCCTCTCTCTCTCATCCCTTCCTCCTCTCTCATTCCTCCCTCCTCTCTCTCATTCCTCTCTCTCTCATTCCTTCCTCCTCTCTCATTCCTCCCTCCTCTCTCTCATTCCTCCCTCCTCTCTCTTTTTCTCTCTCCTCCCTCCTCTCTCTCATTCCTTCCTCCTCTCTCTCATTCCTCCCTCCTCTCTCTCATTCCTTTCTCCTCTCTCTACCTTTTATCTCTGCAACAATTCTCTAACATCTCCATACTTTACCCTGCCCTCTGTCTGTTCCTTCCCTTTAATCCCTTCCTTCCTCCTCCCTCTACTCTGCTTTACTCCCTCTACTTCTCACTCTCTTCTCTCCACTCTCTTCTCTCTCCTCTCCTCTCTCTCTCTCTCTCTCTCTCTCTCTCTTCCCATTCTCTTCTCTCTCTACCTTCTATCACTGATCTGCTCTATCATCTCCATACTTTATTCTGCCCTCTGTCTATTCCTTCCCTTTAATCCCTCTCTTCCTCCTCCTCCCTCCCTCTACTTCTCTCTCTTCTCTTGTCTCTCTCCTCTTCTCTTTTCTTCTCCTTTCTCTTCCTATCTCCTCTCTCCTCCTCTCTTTCTTTCTTTCTTTCTTTCCTCCCTCTCTCTCTCTCTCTCTCTC
>NW_017308691.1:112746-113641 GCF_000935625.1 Nanorana parkeri
CTTTCCATACGGTCCCCGGCAGACCTCTGATGCCGCGGCTGAACCCAGAAATAACCGTTTCCCCATCCAGCAGATAAAAGTGATGGTGTCCAGTGAAATCTCTCACATCAAAGAGCCCAAATGTGGGGAAGCGGCTGGGTAATGACGATGATTGGGCCTCCTCCTCTTCCGCCGCCATGCTGGACTTTGTACTGCAGCAGATAATTAGGAATGTGTTTTCGTAACTTGATTTCCCGGCAGAACAGAGCCGATGTCTTTGTATGTTCCCTGCGAGGTGCGCTCACCATCAACTGCCGCGCATCACATTGTAGTCTCATAGCTTAGGATGAGCCGCCATGGCGCCCAGCTCATTACCCAATCCCTGTCCTCCTAATCTTGTTATAGCCTGGCCTTCTGATTGGCTGCAAGGTCTCCCAAACTTATGTGTGGGGGTTACATAGAATATCTCCAGACATAAGGTTTATGACTCCCTTCCTGGGCTGTCCCTCTCTACCTGTCCATTCTTGGACAACATAATGGCCGCCGATTCCCAACTCCACCCATCTGAAAATATATGCGTAGATGGCAGTCCTGTGACCTCTGGGAGAGGTAATAAATACCTGGAGGGTCACATGACACATTTATTGTGCACTTATCATGAAAAACATATCTGATGTGACCCTTCACCCTGAGCCTGATACTGGAACTTAACCCTTTAATCCCAGTTTATTGGCCAGATGTATCGGTGACATTCCTGGCGGTTGGAAGCCTCCTGAACGGGGGAGGGGTGTAAATGTTCTGCGCCGTGTCCCGCGTCTGTGGCCCACATATGAGAAGATTGTCCTATGTTACTTTCTATCTTCACAGCTCATCCGTGCCTGTCCTCCGGTGATCCCCCCCCCCCCCCCCCCACCCC
>NW_017308691.1:118879-128072 GCF_000935625.1 Nanorana parkeri
CCCGATCCTCAGATAAAATCAGCTTTTACAAAGAGCCGCTTAATCTCCCGAGTTATTAAAGAAATGCCGCCGCCGTCTCCTCTAATGACTCTGCGGCATTTGAGGCGCAAATCCTTCCACTGGTTGGAAACTTGCAGCCGAACCATGAGACACGTGTTCAGGAGAAACCGGTATAAGAGGAGAGTTCCCCTGAATGTGAAGGACTTCCGCTCATTTCCTGTTCCATCTACAGGACAGGAAGTCAAAGTAAATCTCCCCCAAAAATCTAATGCCTCACCACCTCCATATTGCCTTTATAGTCCCTCCATAGTATCTCACCTCCTCTACAGTCCCTCCATAGTATCTCACCTCCTCTACGGTCCCTCCATAGTATCTCACCACCTCTACAGTCCCCCCATAGTATCTCACCTCCTCTACAGTCCCTCCATAGTATCTCACCACCTCTACGGTCCCTCCATAGCATCTCACCTCCTCTACAGTGCCCCCATAGTATCTCACCACCTCTACAGTCCCTCCATAGTATCTCACCACCTCTACAGTCCCCCCATAGTATCTCACCTCCTCTACAGTCCCTCCATAGTATCTCACCACCTCTACGGTCCCTCCATAGCATCTCACCTCCTCTACAGTGCCCCCATAGTATCTCACCTCCTCTACAGTCCCTCCATAGTATCTCACCACCTCTACAGTCCCCCCATAGTATCTCACCTCCTCTACAGTCCCTCCATAGTATCTCACCACCTCTACGGTCCCTCCATAGCATCTCACCTCCTCTACAGTGCCCCCATAGTATCTCACCACCTCTACGGTCCCTCCATAGCATCTCACCACCTCTACAGTCCCCCCATAGTATCTCACCTCCTCTACAGTCCCTCCATAGTATCTCACCACCTCTACAGTCCCCCCATAGTATCTCACCTCCTCTACAGTCCCTCCATAGTATCTCACCACCTCTACAGTCCCCCCATAGTATCTCACCTCCTCTACAGTCCCTCCATAGTATCTCACCACCTCTACAGTCCCCCCATAGTATCTCACCTCCTCTACAGTCCCTCCATAGTATCTCACCACCTCTACAGTCCCCCCATAGTATCTCACCTCCTCTACAGTCCCTCCATAGTATCTCACCACCTCTACAGTCCCCCCATAGTATCTCACCTCCTCTACAGTCCCTCCATAGTATCTCACCAACTCTACAGTCCCCCCATAGTATCTTACCACCTCTACAGTCACTCCATAGCATCTCACCACCTCTACGGTCCCTCCATAGCATCTCACCTCCTCTACGGTCCCTCCATAGCATCTCACCTCCTCTACGGTCCCTCCATAGCATCTCACCTCCTCTACGGTCCCTCCATAGCATCTCACCTCCTCTACGGTCCCTCCATAGCATCTCACCTCCTCTACGGTCCCTCCATAGCATCTCACCTCCTCTACGGTCCCTCCATAGCATCTCACCTCCTCTACGGTCCCTCCATAGCATCTCACCTCCTCTACGGTCCCTCCATAGCATCTCACCTCCTCTACGGTCCCTCCATAGCATCTCACCTCCTCTACGGTCCCTCCATAGCATCTCACCTCCTCTACGGTCCCTCCATAGCATCTCACCTCCTCTACGGTCCCTCCATAGCATCTCACCTCCTCTACGGTCCCTCCATAGCATCTCACCTCCTCTACGGTCCCTCCATAGCATCTCACCTCCTCTACGGTCCCTCCATAGCATCTCACCTCCTCTACGGTCCCTCCATAGCATCTCACCTCCTCTACGGTCCCTCCATAGCATCTCACCTCCTCTACGGTCCCTCCATAGCATCTCACCTCCTCTACGGTCCCTCCATAGCATCTCACCTCCTCTACGGTCCCTCCATAGCATCTCACCTCCTCTACGGTCCCTCCATAGCATCTCACCTCCTCTACGGTCCCTCCATAGCATCTCACCTCCTCTACGGTCCCTCCATAGCATCTCACCTCCTCTACGGTCCCTCCATAGCATCTCACCTCCTCTACGGTCCCTCCATAGCATCTCACCTCCTCTACGGTCCCTCCATAGCATCTCACCTCCTCTACGGTCCCTCCATAGCATCTCACCTCCTCTACGGTCCCTCCATAGCATCTCACCTCCTCTACGGTCCCTCCATAGCATCTCACCTCCTCTACGGTCCCTCCATAGCATCTCACCTCCTCTACGGTCCCTCCATAGCATCTCACCTCCTCTACGGTCCCTCCATAGCATCTCACCTCCTCTACGGTCCCTCCATAGCATCTCACCTCCTCTACGGTCCCTCCATAGCATCTCACCTCCTCTACGGTCCCTCCATAGCATCTCACCTCCTCTACGGTCCCTCCATAGCATCTCACCTCCTCTACGGTCCCTCCATAGCATCTCACCTCCTCTACGGTCCCTCCATAGCATCTCACCTCCTCTACGGTCCCTCCATAGCATCTCACCTCCTCTACGGTCCCTCCATAGCATCTCACCTCCTCTACGGTCCCTCCATAGCATCTCACCTCCTCTACGGTCCCTCCATAGCATCTCACCTCCTCTACGGTCCCTCCATAGCATCTCACCTCCTCTACGGTCCCTCCATAGCATCTCACCTCCTCTACGGTCCCTCCATAGCATCTCACCTCCTCTACGGTCCCTCCATAGCATCTCACCTCCTCTACGGTCCCTCCATAGCATCTCACCTCCTCTACGGTCCCTCCATAGCATCTCACCTCCTCTACGGTCCCTCCATAGCATCTCACCTCCTCTACGGTCCCTCCATAGCATCTCACCTCCTCTACGGTCCCTCCATAGCATCTCACCTCCTCTACGGTCCCTCCATAGCATCTCACCTCCTCTACGGTCCCTCCATAGCATCTCACCTCCTCTACGGTCCCTCCATAGCATCTCACCTCCTCTACGGTCCCTCCATAGCATCTCACCTCCTCTACGGTCCCTCCATAGCATCTCACCTCCTCTACGGTCCCTCCATAGCATCTCACCTCCTCTACGGTCCCTCCATAGCATCTCACCTCCTCTACGGTCCCTCCATAGCATCTCACCTCCTCTACGGTCCCTCCATAGCATCTCACCTCCTCTACGGTCCCTCCATAGCATCTCACCTCCTCTACGGTCCCTCCATAGCATCTCACCTCCTCTACGGTCCCTCCATAGCATCTCACCTCCTCTACGGTCCCTCCATAGCATCTCACCTCCTCTACGGTCCCTCCATAGCATCTCACCTCCTCTACGGTCCCTCCATAGCATCTCACCTCCTCTACGGTCCCTCCATAGCATCTCACCTCCTCTACGGTCCCTCCATAGCATCTCACCTCCTCTACGGTCCCTCCATAGCATCTCACCTCCTCTACGGTCCCTCCATAGCATCTCACCTCCTCTACGGTCCCTCCATAGCATCTCACCTCCTCTACGGTCCCTCCATAGCATCTCACCTCCTCTACGGTCCCTCCATAGCATCTCACCTCCTCTACGGTCCCTCCATAGCATCTCACCTCCTCTACGGTCCCTCCATAGCATCTCACCTCCTCTACGGTCCCTCCATAGCATCTCACCTCCTCTACGGTCCCTCCATAGCATCTCACCTCCTCTACGGTCCCTCCATAGCATCTCACCTCCTCTACGGTCCCTCCATAGCATCTCACCTCCTCTACGGTCCCTCCATAGCATCTCACCTCCTCTACGGTCCCTCCATAGCATCTCACCTCCTCTACGGTCCCTCCATAGCATCTCACCTCCTCTACGGTCCCTCCATAGCATCTCACCTCCTCTACGGTCCCTCCATAGCATCTCACCTCCTCTACGGTCCCTCCATAGCATCTCACCTCCTCTACGGTCCCTCCATAGCATCTCACCTCCTCTACGGTCCCTCCATAGCATCTCACCTCCTCTACGGTCCCTCCATAGCATCTCACCTCCTCTACGGTCCCTCCATAGCATCTCACCTCCTCTACGGTCCCTCCATAGCATCTCACCTCCTCTACGGTCCCTCCATAGCATCTCACCTCCTCTACGGTCCCTCCATAGCATCTCACCTCCTCTACGGTCCCTCCATAGCATCTCACCTCCTCTACGGTCCCTCCATAGCATCTCACCTCCTCTACGGTCCCTCCATAGCATCTCACCTCCTCTACGGTCCCTCCATAGCATCTCACCTCCTCTACGGTCCCTCCATAGCATCTCACCTCCTCTACGGTCCCTCCATAGCATCTCACCTCCTCTACGGTCCCTCCATAGCATCTCACCTCCTCTACGGTCCCTCCATAGCATCTCACCTCCTCTACGGTCCCTCCATAGCATCTCACCTCCTCTACGGTCCCTCCATAGCATCTCACCTCCTCTACGGTCCCTCCATAGCATCTCACCTCCTCTACGGTCCCTCCATAGCATCTCACCTCCTCTACGGTCCCTCCATAGCATCTCACCTCCTCTACGGTCCCTCCATAGCATCTCACCTCCTCTACGGTCCCTCCATAGCATCTCACCTCCTCTACGGTCCCTCCATAGCATCTCACCTCCTCTACGGTCCCTCCATAGCATCTCACCTCCTCTACGGTCCCTCCATAGCATCTCACCTCCTCTACGGTCCCTCCATAGCATCTCACCTCCTCTACGGTCCCTCCATAGCATCTCACCTCCTCTACGGTCCCTCCATAGCATCTCACCTCCTCTACGGTCCCTCCATAGCATCTCACCTCCTCTACGGTCCCTCCATAGCATCTCACCTCCTCTACGGTCCCTCCATAGCATCTCACCTCCTCTACGGTCCCTCCATAGCATCTCACCTCCTCTACGGTCCCTCCATAGCATCTCACCTCCTCTACGGTCCCTCCATAGCATCTCACCTCCTCTACGGTCCCTCCATAGCATCTCACCTCCTCTACGGTCCCTCCATAGCATCTCACCTCCTCTACGGTCCCTCCATAGCATCTCACCTCCTCTACGGTCCCTCCATAGCATCTCACCTCCTCTACGGTCCCTCCATAGCATCTCACCTCCTCTACGGTCCCTCCATAGCATCTCACCTCCTCTACGGTCCCTCCATAGCATCTCACCTCCTCTACGGTCCCTCCATAGCATCTCACCTCCTCTACGGTCCCTCCATAGCATCTCACCTCCTCTACGGTCCCTCCATAGCATCTCACCTCCTCTACGGTCCCTCCATAGCATCTCACCTCCTCTACGGTCCCTCCATAGCATCTCACCTCCTCTACGGTCCCTCCATAGCATCTCACCTCCTCTACGGTCCCTCCATAGCATCTCACCTCCTCTACGGTCCCTCCATAGCATCTCACCTCCTCTACGGTCCCTCCATAGCATCTCACCTCCTCTACGGTCCCTCCATAGCATCTCACCTCCTCTACGGTCCCTCCATAGCATCTCACCTCCTCTACGGTCCCTCCATAGCATCTCACCTCCTCTACGGTCCCTCCATAGCATCTCACCTCCTCTACGGTCCCTCCATAGCATCTCACCTCCTCTACGGTCCCTCCATAGCATCTCACCTCCTCTACGGTCCCTCCATAGCATCTCACCTCCTCTACGGTCCCTCCATAGCATCTCACCTCCTCTACGGTCCCTCCATAGCATCTCACCTCCTCTACGGTCCCTCCATAGCATCTCACCTCCTCTACGGTCCCTCCATAGCATCTCACCTCCTCTACAGTCCCTCCATAGTATCTCACCACCTCTACAATGCCTCCATAGTGCCTGGGACTGAGCTACAAGTGCAGTAATGTGATTTGTGGTGATTGTAATGGTTCTGCCCGGTCCATTATGTAATTGCCGTCCTGTGTGCGGCTTCTCTCTCATTACGGCAGGTGAAGTGCTCTTTGAAATTGTACATCTCCCCGGTGCCTGCTGGCTGGTAATGTGTGATGAGTCCATTACCGGCATCTCGGAGAGGCCTCGGCAGCGGCCATTGTGCATTATGTAACATCATGTAAAGCTGGTTAATGATGAGATTGGAGCCAACGCTCCTCCGGCTATTCCACAGCCGGCTGTAACCCTTCTCGGCCCACGGACGCCGTCGTCCACCCCTGTGAATGTGGAGACCGCGAACGTTCTATGGAAGGGGCGGCAGATAAAAGGAGGGTCAAAAGAAACGGGTTTTCGCAGCGCTTTGTGTGCACTGCGGCAGAGGCGGCACTTTTCCTCGCCGTAGTTAGGAAGAATGGAAAATCTTCTGCTTGGTCAGATGTTGGAAGGGACGGCGCTGACCGGGCAGAGTTATCCGGCAATCAATAATGCATTTAGATTTGGCTGCTCTCGGCGCCGTCCAATCTCTGCCCGGCGGCTGATGGCACGGAGATGTCTCTTGGCTGCAGCTGGCGCTGGGCGATTGCACAGAGTCCAATTAATATTGAAATAAAGGGTAGAAATGCCGCGCTATTCATTACGGCGAGCGTCCATCGCGCCATCATTTACGCGCAAGTCTCGTGTGATTTATATCGCACATAAATGATAGGAAAGGTAACTAAACAAATTCAAAAGGTTCCGACTTCATGGAAAGTTCTGGAACTGCTGCAACCATCGGTCCTTGGCCGCTAGGATTGGCGTGCCGTCTGTCACGATCCGGGATCAGGCTCGGAGTCCAGTAGCTGAAACCGCAGGCAAATTTGTGGTATAACAGGCCGGGTTCGGTACACAAGCACAGGGTAGTAGTGGAGGAGCCGGCCGAAGCGTAGTCAGCGAACAAGCCGAGGTATCAGGTATGTAGGAGGAGACGGTGAGAGTAGTCGGGGAATCAGCAGCCAAAGGTCGGTACACGGGTAGCAGTATGAGCGGACTGTATCACAGAGGGAGCAGGAAGCAAGATAATGGCAGGAGCACAAAAATCTGGCAAACAGGAAGTGCAGAGGCGTGGCTTAAATAGGAAGTTTAAGGGAGGAGTTCAGAGTTCAGCAGAAACTAGGTGTACCTGAGGATTACACAGGAGATCAGGCAAGGAGCTATCCAAGGTTCTAAGGTGTCTCAGCAGGTAGTGCCACCGCCAGCTACAGCAGAGGTTCTGGGTTCAGATCCGATTCCTGACACGGTCATTCCATTCTCCGGTCACACCTCTGCCACCGGAGGGTGATGGCGGTATTTACCAACAGTGGGACAGGTGAAATGCGAGGTAGGTGCAGCATGTCACACAGGTGCAACATTTCTGGGTCTCGCAGGATCTCCTTCCTCAGGCAGAACATGTAACCCAGAAACGTTATCCGTGTGTGATGTGCTGCATCTTCATCATTAAATAGACGCATGTCATGGAGTGCCATCGTTCCATTTCCCTTGGTACGTATGATGGTTGCCATGCGCCGACCACATGACATCACTGGTACTGCAAGAAGCAGATAGTAGGCAGGGCGGAGCTGGGCCTGCAGTTGGGAGGAGCCAGGGTGATGACATCACTGGTACTGCAAGAAGCAGAAAGTAGGCAGGGCGGAGCTGGGCCTGCAGTTGGGAGGGGTCAGGGTGATGACATCACTGGTACTGCAAGAAGCAGATAGTAGGCAGGGCGGAGCTGGGCCTGCAGTTGGGAGGGGTCAGGGTGATGACATCACTGGTACTGCAAGAAGCAGATAGTAGGCAGGGCGGAGCTGGGCCTGCAGTTGGGAGGGGTTAGGGTGATGACATCACTGGTACTGCAAGAAGCAGAAAGTAGGCAGGGCGGAGCTGGGCTGGCAGTTGGGAGGAGCCAGGGTGATGACATCACTGGTACTGCAAGAAGCAGATAGGCAGGGCGGTGACACAGAGATGTGCACTCTGATCAGTGTTGTCACCCTTTACTTCTCTGCACAGAGTTTGCATGAAATGTGGTTTTCAGATGAGGAAAGGGTGGGGCTGTCACATGGGGTGGGGGTGTCACATGGGGCACTTGGCAGGACTCTCATTGGAGGGGGGGGTCGGGATATTTGCCCCATTACGCGGAGCGATCCGTCTTCTTTGCCGCGGCGCGTCATTGTGTGTTCAGGGAAAATTCTGCCATTTCAGGCAAATCCAGAACAAACTCGTCCTCGTTTGCAAATCTTCATCAAACTTCCTGGCGGCGTCCTGAGCGCTGCGTCCTTCCCCCGCTGATACTAAAGAACATAAAGTGGACCTGTCACTTTACAAGGCTCAGCGCGCAGCAACAGTCGCATGTCAGGAAAGTTTCACCTTTCACGCTGCAACATTGTAACTCTGTATCCAGGTGAGTGGCTGCAGCAGGGGGCTGATCTGTGTCAGACATTTGTGAACACAGCCAAGTACTGCGCAGATCTACATGATTGTGTCATCTCAGAGCCGCCATCTCAGTCCAGGAAGTAGGTGGTGACCCCGGATGATGTCTGAACAATGATGGCGCCGTCCTTCTGGAGAGAAAAGCATTGTCAGGGGGGATTTGCGACTGCCGCTGATGTTGGGCTATCTCCGTCGCCCCTCCCCCAACACACAGCATTTTTTTCTATTGGTTCTATTTCCCTACCAGAGCCTTGTTTGTGATTGGTCGGTGGTTTGAGGTGCGTCCAATCATATTGCGGAGTGTTGCATCCGGAAGATGTGTATTCCGGTGACATTTGGAGCAGATCAGGTCATGATATATTTATATATCTGTACATCCCAGAGCTCCGCCCACAACTGACCTTTCTTATCTGACTCTCAAATGTCAGTAACCCCGTCACTGCCGGAGGATCCTCCTATACAGCTCAGTACCTGGCACGCAGCATTTTCCTGGGGTCAGCAGTGACAGCCTGTGACAGGTGCACTTTACCCGAGCGCGCCTTTGCCAGCCACGGACCGTATGACGTGCGCCCGCCCATCGCTTACCCGGCATACGTGGGTGTCATCGGCTCCCAGAGGTCGTCATCCTCAGCACTCCGTCTCCTCATGTGTCTGCCTCTGGGGGTCTTGCAATGCCTCATGGGACTTGTAGTTCCACATCACCTGGAGTGCGCAGGTTGCCACCTCTGGGGTATATGAAGCCCAAACTGTTCTATTTTGGATGCAGAAGTGGACGGGTTGCGGGCGGTCGGTGAGGCGCTCAGGTTGCCGGTGGTCGTCGGTGAGGCGCTCAGGTTGCCGGTGGTCGGCAGTGAGGAGCTCAGGTTGCCCGGTGAGGAGCTCAGGTTGCCGGTGGTCGGCAGTGAGGAGCTCAGGTTGCCCGGTGAGGAGCTCAGGTTGTCGGTGGTCGGCAGTGAGGAGCTCAGGTTGCCCGGTGAGGAGCTC
>NW_017308691.1:129199-132014 GCF_000935625.1 Nanorana parkeri
GGCGGTGAGGAGCTCAGGTTGCCGGTGAGGAGCTCATGTTGCCGGTGTTTGGCGGTGAGGAGCTCAGGTTGCCGGTGAGGAGCTCAGGTTGCCGGTGAGGAGCTCAGGTTGCCGGTGAGGAGCTCAGGTTGCCGGTGAGGAGCTCAGGTTGCCGGTGAGGAGCTCAGGTTGCCGGTGAGGAGCTCAGGTTGCCGGTGAGGAGCTCAGGTTGCCGGTGAGGAGCTCAGGTTGCCGGTGAGGAGCTCAGGTTGCCGGTGAGGAGCTCAGGTTGCCGGTGAGGAGCTCAGGTTGCCGGTGAGGAGCTCAGGTTGCCGGTGAGGAGCTCAGGTTGCCGGTGAGGAGCTCAGGTTGCCGGTGAGGAGCTCAGGTTGCCGGTGAGGAGCTCAGGTTGCCGGTGAGGAGCTCAGGTTGCCGGTGAGGAGCTCAGGTTGCCGGTGAGGAGCTCAGGTTGCCGGTGAGGAGCTCAGGTTGCCGGTGAGGAGCTCAGGTTGCCGGTGAGGAGCTCAGGTTGCCGGTGAGGAGCTCAGGTTGCCGGTGAGGAGCTCAGGTTGCCGGTGAGGAGCTCAGGTTGCCGGTGAGGAGCTCAGGTTGCCGGTGAGGAGCTCAGGTTGCCGGTGAGGAGCTCAGGTTGCCGGTGAGGAGCTCAGGTTGCCGGTGAGGAGCTCAGGTTGCCGGTGAGGAGCTCAGGTTGCCGGTGAGGAGCTCAGGTTGCCGGTGAGGAGCTCAGGTTGCCGGTGAGGAGCTCAGGTTGCCGGTGAGGAGCTCAGGTTGCCGGTGAGGAGCTCAGGTTGCCGGTGAGGAGCTCAGGTTGCCGGTGAGGAGCTCAGGTTGCCGGTGAGGAGCTCAGGTTGCCGGTGAGGAGCTCAGGTTGCCGGTGAGGAGCTCAGGTTGCCGGTGAGGAGCTCAGGTTGCCGGTGAGGAGCTCAGGTTGCCGGTGAGGAGCTCAGGTTGCCGGTGAGGAGCTCAGGTTGCCGGTGAGGAGCTCAGGTTGCCGGTGAGGAGCTCAGGTTGCCGGTGAGGAGCTCAGGTTGCCGGTGAGGAGCTCAGGTTGCCGGTGAGGAGCTCAGGTTGCCGGTGAGGAGCTCAGGTTGCCGGTGAGGAGCTCAGGTTGCCGGTGAGGAGCTCAGGTTGCCGGTGAGGAGCTCAGGTTGCCGGTGAGGAGCTCAGGTTGCCGGTGAGGAGCTCAGGTTGCCGGTGAGGAGCTCAGGTTGCCGGTGAGGAGCTCAGGTTGCCGGTGAGGAGCTCAGGTTGCCGGTGAGGAGCTCAGGTTGCCGGTGAGGAGCTCAGGTTGCCGGTGAGGAGCTCAGGTTGCCGGTGAGGAGCTCAGGTTGCCGGTGAGGAGCTCAGGTTGCCGGTGAGGAGCTCAGGTTGCCGGTGAGGAGCTCAGGTTGCCGGTGAGGAGCTCAGGTTGCCGGTGAGGAGCTCAGGTTGCCGGTGAGGAGCTCAGGTTGCCGGTGAGGAGCTCAGGTTGCCGGTGAGGAGCTCAGGTTGCCGGTGAGGAGCTCAGGTTGCCGGTGAGGAGCTCAGGTTGCCGGTGAGGAGCTCAGGTTGCCGGTGAGGAGCTCAGGTTGCCGGTGAGGAGCTCAGGTTGCCGGTGATCGGCGGTGAGGCGCTCAGGTTGCCCGGTGAGGAGCTCAGGCTGCCGGTGGTCGGCGGTGAGGCGATCAGGTGGTCGGTGGTGAGGCGCTCAGGTTGCCGGTTTTTAGTGGTTTGTCTGGTACATATACACGGACTATAAAGAAAGGTGGTCACGCGGTGCAGCGCCGGCAGGGTGTCATGCTCATCCGCTGTGACTTTGTTTGGGGTGATCGGAGGCTCGGCCGGTATTGTGGGAACCTCAGGAAATAATGGGAGATGATAGGAGGTCAGGAATGAGTCACCACCGCTTATTTAGAGGAGGGGCGCCTATTGTGCCGCTGTGTAATTCTGGCAGAGTCCCGTCTTATTGGACGGTTCAGTTAAAGGGGAAGTACTGTACGCGGCGCTCAGTCATATCGGAGACATTTTTGCAATTTTTTTATGTTTGCTGATCCAAATTTTCACAACTGTAATTCCTATAGAGGCGCAAGAAGTCCACACAGAGCGGGCCGAGGGGAGGCAGACTAGGCGGCCACCTTGGGCACTTCAGCGGGGGGAGGGGCTGTGTGGTAGGGGTGTGTGGTCGAAGGGGGGTGTGGTCGGTGGGTGTGGTCAGTGTGGTTGGAGGGGGGTGTGGTCAGTGGCTGTTGGAAGTCCCCAGCGCATTTTGTGAATGAAGCATAAGCACTTTCATTCTCTTGTCTCGTGTCATGAAGCCAACGTTTCGGGGCCACGCCGGGTCCCTTCCTCAGGGTGACATAGTGGCGGAAGGTTCTGTGGCCGGGAATGTCCGCCGTTGTCGGGGGTCACATGATGCAGACGTGACTGCGCACATTTGGATTTAATGAGGGGACAGAATTGCTTTGAATGATCTCTCGGTGGCTCAGACTAGACGTTGCCTAGTAACAGCACTGCGGACCGTCTTCCCTGTGTATGGGCTCGGCGTTGTTCTCCTCTACTGCCCATGTTGCTGACATCACGAGGCATTCAGGTGGGGCCCCGAGCCTCCAAATCTCCTGAGTCACACTCTGTGTAAGTGCCGGTGGGAGGTGCGGTGGTGGGTGATGGGAGATGCGTTGGCGGGTGATGGGAGATGCGTTGGCGGGTGATGGGAGATGCGTTGGCGGGTGATGGGAGATGCGTTGGCGGGTGATGGGAGATGCGGCGGCGGGTGATGGGAGATGCGGCGGCGGGTGATGGGAGATGCGGCGGCGGGTGATGGGAGATGCGGCGGCGG
>NW_017308691.1:133566-134068 GCF_000935625.1 Nanorana parkeri
GGTGGATGATGCGGTGGTGGATGATGTGAGATGAGGCGGTGGATGATGCGGTGGTGGATGATGGGAGATGCGGTGGTGGATGATGGGAGATGCGGTGGTGGATGATGGGAGGTGCGGTGGTGGATGATGGGAGATGTGGCGGTGGATGATGGGAGATGCGGTGGTGGATGATGGGAGATGAGGTGGTGGCTGATGGGAGTCGCTGATCCTCCATCATACAATCAGGTTGTAGAATCTCTTATAGATGCAGCGTGAGCTCCTCCTGATTGGATGATCGGTGTTGACGGAATGTTTTGTCTCATCCCCCATTGTCCCCGTGTCTGCGCTCTCTCCGGCCCGGAGCAATGTGGGAAATACTTCTCCATTTCCGCGTGATTGAGCCGCGCGTGTTTATTCTGCGATAATCTTCTATTGTCTCCACTCTCGTCTCACGCCATCCCATCATCAGACGTGTGCGGAGACCTTCCTCAACCCCGGAATGCTGAATGGGGGTGGGGGGGGG
>NW_017308691.1:134102-134920 GCF_000935625.1 Nanorana parkeri
CCCCCCCCAGCAGATCCATATTGCTGTATTCTGCAGAGCATTGCTCCGGAGGGCAGACTGTGTGCTGGACGCGGAGCAGCTGTCGGCGGTGATTACGTTTATCGGGATTGGTGATTGTTAATGATATTTAATGAGTGTTTGCTGAGTGTGGGGGAGGGGCGCCTCGGTTGTCTACACACAGATAAGCAGACGTGGAATCAGCAAATTGTCGCTCTGCTCTCTCCTTCCCGTATGTGCCATCTAATGAGGAGGAGAGAAATGCTTCCTCCTGCCTGCAGCAGACTGATCACTGGGGGAGGGGAGACTGTGGAAATGCTTTCTCCTGCCTGCAGCAGACTGATCACTGGGAGGAGGGGAGACTCAGAAAATGCTTCCTCCTGCCTGCAGCAGACTGATCATCTCAGCCTGGGCGGAGTCAGTGGTGGGAGTGGAAGGACGGCTTTGTAATGATAAAAGGGGGAGAGTCTCTGAGCGATGATCCTGTTATTTTTGCTAAAAGCTTCCCTGTCATTCATTTCCTATGTCTGCTATGAAATACTCCTAACCTGGACTGTTCTGGGGCCCCCAGGGGCCCTCCGGGGACACCTTGGATAACAGGAAGCTCTCCTAGAGTTCTAGAGTTGGGTGCAGCGCTCTTCTCTGGAGGAAGTTATGTTGGTTCTGAGGTGACAGGTTCTCTTTATTGGCACACACAATTCTGCGGACAAATCCCGACTTCTCAGGGAAATAAACTTCTGGCAGACCCGTCTCCGGGGGTGTCGGCGGGATCCCGGGGGTGTCGGCGGGATCCCGGGGGTGTCGGCGGAAACCCGGGGGTG
>NW_017308691.1:135424-135709 GCF_000935625.1 Nanorana parkeri
GTCGGCGGGATCCGGGGGTGTCATATCCTAACTTGCTGAGGGCCAGGCTGAGGGTGCTGAATATAATCAGGGGCCCGATATAGAGGTACAAAGCTCGGGGCCACTAGTCCTGTGTGTGGGGGGACTACAAGTGTCAGCGGTCATTACAGTCGGTACAGTGGTGTGTGAATAGCGGTCTCACTTTCTGGCAGTGGGATTCGGAGTGATGTCTTCCGTCAACATTCCCGGTGACTCCTCCCGGAGTCCCCCCCCCCCGACCTGGCGGATCATTAAAGGGACAGTAAA
>NW_017308691.1:135757-136407 GCF_000935625.1 Nanorana parkeri
TATCCGGCGACATCTTTCTCCCGTGTGTTTGTTGCCGTCGGCGTCACCGCCGCCTGCGTCACGTATTTGGAGATTGGCGCAGACGTTGGCGATCTTGTCCCTACGCATGGACGGGGGGGGGTGGGATCTGCGTTGTGTCAGGGTCTGGGCTCCGGGCTGGAAGTGACATATACGGGCGTGTTTAGTGCGCGGCGGGCAGGGAGGGGTGGATGGACGGCGGGCGGTATGTGTAAATATTATGGCAGGTCGGGGAGCGCCGGGGCGGCGAGGACGCATGCCGGAGTCGTCATGACTTTATAAGGACGTCTGGCAACCAATAAAAGGAGACTCCGCCACAACCCGACAGACCGCCGTCCATTCATCCCCCAATAAAAGGAGACTCCGCCACAACCCGACACATCGGGGGGCCGCCGTCCATTCATCCCGCCAATAAAAGGAGACTCCGCCACAACCCGACACATCGGGGGGCCGCCGTCCATTCATCCCGCCAATAAAAGGAGACTCCAATCGGGAGAGTTCAGCAATACACATGAGCTGTATGGGGATTTGTGGTTCTGTTTGGCTGTTCTTGTTGCTCCCAAGTCTCTGACATTATCTGGGGGTATTTGGGGGACGAGGATTCAGGGCCCCCCCCCCTTCCCCCCGGGGGG
>NW_017308691.1:136417-143866 GCF_000935625.1 Nanorana parkeri
GTGGTGTGCGGAGCTCCTCCGCCAGCAGAGTAAATAGTGTGTAGCCACAGATCTCCGACATGTTGTCTGTCCCGGCGCTCTGCCCGTGTATACACCTCCTCATCATACCGTCACCTAGAGCAGGACCAGCTCCTAACCCTTGCAGTGCCGGGGGGTGGTTCCTGAAATCTGTCCCGTTGCTTCAGATTGAAGAGGAGATTTCTCTTCACTTCCTGTCTAAGACACACAACAGGAAGTGAAGGGGAAATCTCCCCGTTGTGACATTGATCACTTCTCAGGTAACTGCCATTGATGAGCACAGCAGATTTCGGCTCGGAGTAGTCAGGCAGACAATGAATGACGCAGATCCCGGGACAGAGCGCAGCGCGGCGACTTTCCTCACCACGTGCGCGGCTCCGGGCCTGGAGATCATTCATAGTTTTAAAGGGTTAAATCACCTTTATGGGGGCTCATTAAAGATAAGAAGGAGCTCCTATGTGGGGGTGTGGTCACAGTTTAGGACCGCTCCTCTGCGGAGTGTGGTCACAGTTTAGGACAGCTCCTTTGTGGGGGCTAGATCACAGTTTAGGACAGCTCCTCTGCGGGGTGTGGTTACAGTTTAGGACCGCTCCTCTGCAGGGCGTGGTCACAGTTTAGGACCGCTCCTCTGCGGGGTGTGGTCACAGTTTAGGACAGCTCCTCTGCGAGGTGTGGTCACAGTTTAGGACGGCTCCTCTGCGGGGTGTGGTCACAGTTTAGGACAGCTCCTTTGTGGGGTGTGGTCACAGTTTAGGACGGCTCCTCTGCGGGGTGTGGTCACAGTTTAGGACAGCTCCTCTGCAGGGCGTGGTCACAGTTTAGGACAGCTCCTCTGCGGAGTGTGGTCACAGTTTAGGACCGCTCCTCTGCGGGGTGTGGTCACAGTTTAGGACCGCTCCTCTGCAGGGCGTGGTCACAGTTTAGGACAGCTCCTCTGCGGGGTGTGGTCACAGTTTAGGACCGCTCCTCTGCGGGGTGTGGTCACAGTTTAGGACAGCTCCTTTGTGAGGTGTGGTCACAGTTTAGGACGGCTCCTCTGCGGGGTGTGGTCACAGTTTAGGACAGCTCCTTTGTGGGGTGTGGTCACAGTTTAGGACAGCTCCTCTGCGGGGTGTGGTCACAGTTTAGGACAGCTCCTCTGCAGGGCGTGGTCACAGTTTAGGACAGCTCCTCTGCGGGGTGTGATCACAGTTTAGGACAGCTCCTCTGTGGGGGTGTGGTCACAGTTTAGGACAGCCTCTTTGTGGAGGTGTGGTCACAGTTTAGGACCGCTCCTCTGCGGGGTGTGATCACAGTTTAGGACCGCTCCTCTGCGGGGTGTGGTCACAGTTTAGGACCGCTCCTCTGCGAGGTGTGGTCACAGTTTAGGACAGCTCCTTTGTGGGGTGTGGTCACAGTTTAGGGCGCCTCCTCTGTGGGGGTGTGGTCACAGTTTAGGACAGCTCCTTTGTGGGGGCGTGATCACAGTTTAGGACCGCTCCTTTGTGGGGTGTGGTCACAGTTTAGGGCGGCTCCTCTGCGGGGTGTGGTCACAGTTTAGGACGGCTCCTCTGCAGGGCGTGGTCACAGTTTAGGACAGCTCCTCTGTGGGGTGTGGTCACAGTTTAGGACGGCTCCTCTGCAGGGCGTGGTCACAGTTTAGGACAGCTCCTCTGTGGGGTGTGGTCACAGTTTAGGACGGCTCCTCTGCAGGGCGTGGTCACAGTTTAGGACAGCTCCTCTGTGGGGTGTGGTCACAGTTTAGGACGGCTCCTCTGCAGGGCGTGGTCACAGTTTAGGACAGCTCCTCTGTGGGGTGTGGTCACAGTTTAGGACGGCTCCTCTGCAGGGCGTGGTCACAGTTTAGGACAGCTCCTCTGTGGGGTGTGGTCACAGTTTAGGACGGCTCCTCTGCAGGGCGTGGTCACAGTTTAGGACAGCTCCTCTGTGGGGTGTGGTCACAGTTTAGGACGGCTCCTCTGCAGGGCGTGGTCACAGTTTAGGACAGCTCCTCTGTGGGGTGTGGTCACAGTTTAGGACGGCTCCTCTGCAGGGCGTGGTCACAGTTTAGGACAGCTCCTCTGTGGGGTGTGGTCACAGTTTAGGACGGCTCCTCTGCAGGGCGTGGTCACAGTTTAGGACAGCTCCTCTGTGGGGTGTGGTCACAGTTTAGGACGGCTCCTCTGCAGGGCGTGGTCACAGTTTAGGACAGCTCCTCTGTGGGGTGTGGTCACAGTTTAGGACGGCTCCTCTGCAGGGCGTGGTCACAGTTTAGGACAGCTCCTCTGTGGGGTGTGGTCACAGTTTAGGACGGCTCCTCTGCAGGGCGTGGTCACAGTTTAGGACAGCTCCTCTGTGGGGTGTGGTCACAGTTTAGGACGGCTCCTCTGCAGGGCGTGGTCACAGTTTAGGACAGCTCCTCTGTGGGGTGTGGTCACAGTTTAGGACGGCTCCTCTGCAGGGCGTGGTCACAGTTTAGGACAGCTCCTCTGTGGGGTGTGGTCACAGTTTAGGACGGCTCCTCTGCAGGGCGTGGTCACAGTTTAGGACAGCTCCTCTGTGGGGTGTGGTCACAGTTTAGGACGGCTCCTCTGCAGGGCGTGGTCACAGTTTAGGACAGCTCCTCTGTGGGGTGTGGTCACAGTTTAGGACGGCTCCTCTGCAGGGCGTGGTCACAGTTTAGGACAGCTCCTCTGTGGGGTGTGGTCACAGTTTAGGACGGCTCCTCTGCAGGGCGTGGTCACAGTTTAGGACAGCTCCTCTGTGGGGTGTGGTCACAGTTTAGGACGGCTCCTCTGCAGGGCGTGGTCACAGTTTAGGACAGCTCCTCTGTGGGGTGTGGTCACAGTTTAGGACGGCTCCTCTGCAGGGCGTGGTCACAGTTTAGGACAGCTCCTCTGTGGGGTGTGGTCACAGTTTAGGACGGCTCCTCTGCAGGGCGTGGTCACAGTTTAGGACAGCTCCTCTGTGGGGTGTGGTCACAGTTTAGGACGGCTCCTCTGCAGGGCGTGGTCACAGTTTAGGACAGCTCCTCTGTGGGGTGTGGTCACAGTTTAGGACGGCTCCTCTGCAGGGCGTGGTCACAGTTTAGGACAGCTCCTCTGTGGGGTGTGGTCACAGTTTAGGACGGCTCCTCTGCAGGGCGTGGTCACAGTTTAGGACAGCTCCTCTGTGGGGTGTGGTCACAGTTTAGGACGGCTCCTCTGCAGGGCGTGGTCACAGTTTAGGACAGCTCCTCTGTGGGGTGTGGTCACAGTTTAGGACGGCTCCTCTGCAGGGCGTGGTCACAGTTTAGGACAGCTCCTCTGTGGGGTGTGGTCACAGTTTAGGACGGCTCCTCTGCAGGGCGTGGTCACAGTTTAGGACAGCTCCTCTGTGGGGTGTGGTCACAGTTTAGGACGGCTCCTCTGCAGGGCGTGGTCACAGTTTAGGACAGCTCCTCTGTGGGGTGTGGTCACAGTTTAGGACGGCTCCTCTGCAGGGCGTGGTCACAGTTTAGGACAGCTCCTCTGTGGGGTGTGGTCACAGTTTAGGACGGCTCCTCTGCAGGGCGTGGTCACAGTTTAGGACAGCTCCTCTGTGGGGTGTGGTCACAGTTTAGGACGGCTCCTCTGCAGGGCGTGGTCACAGTTTAGGACAGCTCCTCTGTGGGGTGTGGTCACAGTTTAGGACGGCTCCTCTGCAGGGCGTGGTCACAGTTTAGGACAGCTCCTCTGTGGGGTGTGGTCACAGTTTAGGACGGCTCCTCTGCAGGGCGTGGTCACAGTTTAGGACAGCTCCTCTGTGGGGTGTGGTCACAGTTTAGGACGGCTCCTCTGCAGGGCGTGGTCACAGTTTAGGACAGCTCCTCTGTGGGGTGTGGTCACAGTTTAGGACGGCTCCTCTGCAGGGCGTGGTCACAGTTTAGGACAGCTCCTCTGTGGGGTGTGGTCACAGTTTAGGACGGCTCCTCTGCAGGGCGTGGTCACAGTTTAGGACAGCTCCTCTGTGGGGTGTGGTCACAGTTTAGGACGGCTCCTCTGCAGGGCGTGGTCACAGTTTAGGACAGCTCCTCTGTGGGGTGTGGTCACAGTTTAGGACGGCTCCTCTGCAGGGCGTGGTCACAGTTTAGGACAGCTCCTCTGTGGGGTGTGGTCACAGTTTAGGACGGCTCCTCTGCGGGGTGTGGTCACAGTTTAGGACCGCTCCTCTGCGGGGTGTGGTCAAAGTTTAGGACGGCTCCTCTGTGGGGGTGTGGTCACAGTTTAGGACGGCTCCTCTTTGGGGGTGTGTCACAGTTTAGGACCGCTCCTCTGCGGAGTGTGGTCACCGCTTAGGACAGCTCCTCTGCAGGGTGTGCTCACAGTTTAGGACGGCTCCTCTGCGGGGTGTGGTCACAGTTTAGGACCGCTGCTATGCGGGGGCGAGGTCAGTTTTTAAGATGGCTCCTCTGCGGGTGTGGTCACAGTTTAGGAATGGTGTGGTCAAAGTTTAGGACGGCTCCTCTGTGGGGGTGTGTCACAGTTTAGGACCGCTCCTCTGCGGAGTGTGGTCACCGCTTAGGACAGCTCCTCTGCAGGGTGTGCTCACAGTTTAGGACGGCTCCTCTGCGGGGTGTGGTCACAGTTTAGGACCGCTGCTATGCGGGGGCGAGGTCAGTTTTTAAGATGGCTCCTCTGCGGGTGTGGTCACAGTTTAGGACAGCTCCTCTGCGTGGGTGTGGTCACTCTTTAGGACTGCTCTGCGGGGGTGGTGTCACAGTTTAGGACGGCTCCCCTGCAGGGGCGGTGTCACAGTTTAGGACAGCTCTGTGGGGGTGTGGTCACAGTTTAGGACGGCTCCTCTGCATGGGCATGGTCACACTTTAGGACAGCTCCTTTGTGGGGGTGTGGTCACAGTTTAGGACAGTTCCTCTCTGGGGTGTGGTCACACTTTAGGACGGCTCCTCTGCAGGGGCGGTGTCACAGTTTAGGACAGCTCTGTGGGGGTGTGGTCACAGTTTAGGACGGCTCCTCTGCATGGGCATGGTCACACTTTAGGACAGCTCCTTTGTGGGGGTGTGGTCACAGTTTAGGACAGTTCCTCTCTGGGGTGTAGTCACACTTTAGGACGGCTCCTCTGTGGGGGTGTGGTCACAGTTCAGGACGGCTCCTCCGTGGGGGCCCGGTCAGTTTAGGACATCTCCTCTGCGGGGGCGTGGTCATGGCTCCCGGGAAGTTTTGTATACTTATATGTTTGGTCGGTGACCCCTCGCCCAGGTCAGGTGTCATATTTTTGGAATATTGGGGTGAGATTTCTGGGCTGTGGAGGGTTAAGTTGCTATCTGGGTGCAGCTGGCGGCTTGGTCTCGGGACACACAATGGCGCGGCCCCTCCGCCGCTCTGCGAGCGAATTCTAAATCCGGAGAGAGGCGTCAGCGCTTCATTCATTCCCATCAGATGTCACAGAAAGGCCGTGATGAGCCGCTTCTAATCACACGCCTCGTTAATGGTCCATTCTGAGGCAAAACGTGATTAACAGCGGGCGCCGCTCCACATGGATTCGCCTCGCTGAACAGCCGCGCGTCCATCTGGTACATACCCCCCACCCACCCACCCGGGGGTAATGCCATGGCTGCAAACCCAGGCGTGCTCAGTTCTGTGGGGATTGGGGTGCCCCCACCCTACTTCCTGTCTCTGTTCCCGCCCACAATGAGGCGTCCTCACTCCCCATACACCATTGATGTAAGAATCCATCAGGGATTGCGGTGTCCACATGTATGTATTGCGGTATCTATATAGCTGACGTATACCATAGTGTTGTACAAAGCCGGAACGATCAATGTCTCTCTCTCCTGCTGGGAGGAGTGTATGGTGTGTCTTCACTAAGACCTGTCCCATGGTTGTATGCTCTTTACCTGTATCATACATGTGACATGCGTGCTCCCCTCTCACCAGGAATTCATGTCTTGTGTCTTCTAGGACCCCCGCAGTAAGCACAAGTTTAAGATTCACACCTATGGGAGCCCCACCTTCTGCGACCACTGCGGATCTCTGCTCTACGGGTTAATACACCAAGGAATGAAGTGTGAGAGTAAGTACAGGCTGGGATCTCGCTCCTCCCCCTCATTTACATACAGTGCACTGAACCCATCTCCTCCCCCTTATTTACATATTGTGCACTGACCCTGTCTCCTCCCCCTCATTTACATACAGTAACCTGTCTCCTCACCCTAATTTACATACAGTGCACTGAACCTGTCTCCTCCCTCTTTTTTACATACAGTAACCTGTCTCCTCCCCCTCATTTACATGCAGTGCACTGAACTTGTCTCCTCCCCCTTTTTTACATACAGTTTACAAAATCTTTCTCATCACCTCATTTACATACAGTAATATGTCTCCTTCCCTCATTTATATACAATAACATGGCTCCTCCCTCTCATTTACATACAGTGCATTGAATCTGGCTCCTCCCACTCAATTATGTATGTAATAGGTTTCCTCCCCCTCATTTACATAAAGTAATATGTCTCATCCCCCTACTTTACATAGAGTAATATGGCCCCTCCCCCTCATTTACATACAGTGCACTGAATATGTTTCCTCCCCCCATTTACATACAGTGCACTGAATATACCTGGCTCCTCCCCTTTCTTTGCATCTGATGCAATGTTACCTCTTCTTCTGGTAATTGTATTTATTGATATATTTTGTGTTCTTGTTGATAATTGTAGAAGATCACATGACCTCCCCTCAGCAGAGATCCCTATACATCAGATGTGTCAATTATGTACAAGTTATAAAGATAAAAAGTAAACTGATCCTTCAGGAGGGGGCGGGGCTAGTGATATGGGGTAATTAGGGGTTAATGTGGGAACAATTGTAATTACAATCTGTCTTTTATGACTTGTTGTCACTCCCCTAATGTACACAATGATGTATCTATCTGACACACACCGGGGGAGGAGAGGGCAGGGTGACGCCTGTGTGGAGGGATCATATATACTCTTATGGAGGAAGTCCTCACCGGACACTATGAGGAGATCGGGCTCCGCTGGCAGATGAGGGCCCCTGAGTGCTGAGAGGGGGCGGAGCTGTGATGTGACACCAACAACTGCTGCTATTGATCTAAACTTATTATAAAGCTCATCATACACCCCCCCTCCCCCCATCTGAAGTGTGCCGAGTGAGTGAAGAGAACCTGTCACAGCAATGGCAGCTTGGTCTCCGGTCCTCAACGCACATAGGGACTACAGAGCAATGTCTGTGCTGTGCTGTGCTGGCCTCTCCCTCTGTAGGAGGCGCCCATGGTGTGAGTGTAGAATGATTCTCCATCAATTGCCCCCCCCCACATTGTAGATCTTCTCAATCAATACACAGCCACCAATCAGATAGGTCAGGCACTATCTGACCACACAGCACAGGGCAGTCTGTACCATGCAGGCAGACACGCCCCCTCTCTGGCCAGACACACCCCTCCTCTCTGGCCACA
>NW_017308691.1:145449-147652 GCF_000935625.1 Nanorana parkeri
TCTCTGGCCGCACACGCCCCCCCTCTCTGGCCGCACACGCCCCCCCTCTCTGGCCACACACGCCCCCTGTCTGGCCAGACAGGTCTGTGATGAGGGGTGTGGCTGTCACTCAGCCCTGCCAGCACAGAGCACTGCAGTATGAAAACGGGGTGTAAGGTATTGGAAGGCATTTCCTTCCAGAGATCAGTGACCAATCACAGCGTGCCGTGTACAGGACTATAGAGAGATACAAGGGGGAAAAGTAAGATCTCAAACACCCGACTGATCTCTGTTCCGTACCACCATCCATGGTGGGTGGAGATTGGAAGAAAGTGGGCGGGGACATATGGCGGGGGATGTCACAGGAGGGGTCTGGACTCCACCTAGAAGTGTAATAGATTTGGATGAATTGATGTCTCCTGATTGCTTTGTCTCTCTCTCTGCGCAGCATGTGACATGAATGTACATAAAGTCTGTGTCGTCAATGTGCCCAGTCTATGCGGGATGGACCACACGGAGAAGAGGGGACGCATGTTCCTGAAGGCCGAGGTCAGCGGAGATGTCCTCAGTGTCATCGGTAAGATCTCATTGTAATAATACAAAGAAAGCTTTGCCTGGTGAGTCCTCCCAGGAGAGTCAGAGGAAGGGGCCGAGTCCTCCGAGGAGAGTCAGAGGAAGGGGCCGAGTCCTCCGAGGAGAGTCAGAGGAAGGGGCCGAGTCCTCCGAGGAGAGTCAGAGGAAGGGGCCGAGTCCTCCGAGGAGAGTCAGAGGAAGGGGCCGAGTCCTCCGAGGAGAGTCAGAGGAAGGGGCCGAGTCCTCCGAGGAGAGTCAGAGGAAGGGGCCGAGTCCTCCGAGGAGAGTCAGAGGAAGGGGCAGAGTATCAGGAGAACGTTCTGTATGACACGGAGGAGATACATTGTATCAGGAGAACGTTCTGTATGACACGGAGGAGATACATTGTATCAGGAGAACGTTCTGTATGACACGGAGGAGATACATTGTATCAGGAGAACGTTCTGTATGACACGGAGGAGATACATTGTATCAGGATGTATCCAGCCTTGTGACAACACTGCCCCCCTGTGGTGACAACTGGAACTGCATCCCAGAGCGGTGCGTTTGGGGTCATATGGCTTTCTCAGGATAATTCAGCGCTTCCACTTCATAGATCTTCTCTGCCAGACATTGTTGTGTGGATATAAAGAAGATGTCTGCTCCCAGGATCCATCGAGGGGGAGGGGCTCTTCAATAAAATTACATTTCCGGTGGGTTGGTTTTGCCTTTTGCTCCAATCCGGGGGAAGTGACGCGGAACTTTCAGAGAATCTTTATATATCCTGGAAATGTCAGAGTCTGTATTACAATGAGACTAACACTGACCTTCTCCTAGACTCCCGACATTCTTCATCCCACTTGTTGTGTTGTGTCATTCCGGCCTGGATCCTGACCTGCCCCCTGGTGGTCGGATCTGATACTGCAATATAGTAGAGGAAGACCATCTCCTGTACTTTGTCTGCAGTCTCTGACCACGTCCTGTAGTATGTCTGCAGTCTCTGCCCATCTCCTGCAGTATGTCTGCAGTCTCTGCCCATCTCCTGTACTATGTCTGCAGTCTCTGCCCATCTCCTGTAGTATGTCTGCAGTCTCTGCCCATCTCCTGCAGTATGTCTGCAGTCTCTGACCATCTCCTGTAGCATGTCTGCAGTCTCTGACCATCTCCTGTAGTATGTCTGTAGTCTCTGACCATCTCCTGCAGTCTCTGACCATCTCCTGTAGTATGTCTGCAGTCTCTGACCACCTCCTGTAGTATGTCTGCAGTCTCTGACCATCTGCAGTGTGTCTGCAGTCTCTGACCATCTCCTGTAGTATGTTGGCAGTCTCTGACCATTTCCTGTAGTATGTCTGCAGTCTCTGACCATCTCCTGTAGTATGTCTGCAGTCTCTGACCATCTCCTGTAGTATGTCTGCAGTCTCTGACCATCTCCTGTAGTGTGTCTGCAATCTCTGACCATCTCCTGTAGTATGTCTGCAGTCTCTGACCATCTCCTGCAGTGTGTCTGCGGATTTCAATGGTGGACACACGTACGGTGCCCATTGTTTGTGGATGAGGTGTGATGTTTACAGTCGATATGTGCGGCTGAGAGCTGACAACCTCCCACTGATCAATGGATTCCAATAAATAATATATCAGCTGCAGATGGGGTCTGCACTGGGGGGGGGAGGGG
>NW_017308691.1:148273-151084 GCF_000935625.1 Nanorana parkeri
CACCGGGGGATGAGTATTCAGAAAGATCTCATTGAAAGCTTCTCATAAATCACTTCCTCTGCCATGACCAGTTTTGTTTGCCGGTAGCGCAAGTTTCCATGGTAACCGGGCTGGAAGGATTATTCCCATGGGAATTATTTCCTGTTCATGATTTATCCTCCGAGTACCAGGATCCGTCATTCTCGGTATCTGTTCTCACTCTGCAGAGTACCACTTCTCTTGCCCTGTATGCCGGGTGTCATTCTCGGCATCTCGGTGGACGTCTAGGTATCGGGGCCACCCAGTGGCTGAACTTCGCTCAATTCACTGTCTATGGTTGACGTCCGGGGTGACCGCCTATGGTGGACGTCCGTCTATGGTGGACGTCCAGTGTGACTGTCTATGGTGGACGTCTGGGATGACTGTCTATGGTGGATGTCCTTGGTGACTGTCTATGGTGGACGTCCAGGGTTACAGTCTATGGCGGACGTCCAGGGTTACAGTCTATGGCGGACGTCCAGGGTGACTGTCTTTGGCGGACGTCCAGGGTTACAGTCTATGGCGGACGTCCAGGGTGACTGTCTATGGTGGACGTCCGGGGTTACAGTCTATGGCGGACGTCCGGGGTGACTGTCTATGGTGGACGTCTAGGGTGACTGTCTATGGTGGACGTCCGGGGTGACTGTCTATGGTGGACGTCCGGGGTGACTGTTAATGGTGGATGTACGGGGTGACTGTCTATGGTGGACGTCCAGGGTTACAGTCTATAGTGGATGTCCAGGGTTACAGTCTATGGCGGACGTCCAGGGTTACAGTCTATGGTGGACGTCCAGGGTTGACCGTCTATGGTGACCGTCTATGGTGGATGTCCAGGGTGACCGTCTATGGTGACCGTCTATGGTGGACATCCAGGGTGGCCGTCTATGGTGGCCGTCTATGGTGGACGTCCAGGGTGACCGTCTATGGTGACCGTCTATGGTGGACATCCAGGGTGGCCGTCTATGGTGGCGGTGGCTTGTTTGCTTCACAGTCTCAGTTTCTCCTTCACGTACAAGGAGAGTCTCATGGTAAAGGGAAAGGGAACCTGTGTGTCCCCGAGACGTCACGTTGGTATCTCCTGTGGGGGCCCCTCCCCTCCGTATGACAGAAGGGCCCATGTAGGTGATGAATAATCCCTGGATATAATATCTCCTCATTCCTCTCATCCGATTACAGATCATAATCCTCCATCAGACACAATATCCTGATGGCATCCTGTTTAATTAAAACATTCCCTGGAGCTGTGGAGGGGGGTGGGGGGAGGGGCTGTGACAGATGTGCATAGCGCCCCTCGGTGGTGCACCTCGTATTGCAGGAATGATTCCAGAAGTCTCCTACATTCCTCTGCCGGGGGTGTTTTGTAGTTTCCCCGGTTTATGCTTTGTGGGATTGAAGAGATAAAAGAGAAGCCGATCCCGACGCAAAGTCCTCCTTCCTCTCTCATCTTACCCCAATATTGGTATCACCAGTTCATAGGGAATATTTTGGGGGCTTTCATTCGGTTTGGATATTCTATACATTTCATACTACGGGGAGCAGGAACGACGCGGACGGTGCCGCAGAGGTTTCTTGTACTTCACATTCTCTATGTTCTATATCTCTCACCAGTGTCTGTATATCTGTGACAAGGACTACAGGCCGCGCCCTCCACTAATTCCTCATCTTGTTTTTATCCTTTTGTAGTCCGCGATGCCAAGAACCTAATCCCTATGGACCCCAATGGACTGTCGGACCCGTACATCAAGCTGAAACTAATCCCCGACCCCAAGAATGAGAGCAAAAAGAAGACCAGAACCATCCGCTCCACGCTGAACCCGCAATGGAACGAGACAGAGAATTTCTAACAGTGGGTGGCCCTGCCGGCTGTGAATGAGGCGAAGTTCTAACAGTGGGTGGCCATGCCGGCTGTGAATTGGGCGAAGTTCTAACAGTGGGAGGCCATGCCGGCTTGACCATAGTCAGTAACTCAATGTTGAAGGCAGCAGGAGGAGCCTGTTAGTGGTAGGAGGTCTGGGCCAGAGCACCTCATGGGAAGCCTGAGGATCATCATGACGTGGGCATTAGTCTGGCATGGAAGGCGCAGAGGGAGGAGTCTCATGTTTGATGTATTGGTAACATGTTTCCTCTACCTTCCAGCAAACTGAAACCATCAGATAAGGACCGGCGCCTCTCCATAGAGATCTGGGACTGGGACCGCACTACCCGCAACGATTTCATGGGCTCCTTCTCCTTCGGGGTATCAGAACTGATGAAAATGCCGGCCTGTGGCTGGTGAGTATATAATTCGGGGGGGGGGGATTGTACTCATCATAGATGGGGAACCTCGATTTGGGGGAAGGTGATCTCTGGGATTGTGATTATCATATTTGGGTTGTAATCATTTAATGTAACGCATGAGAGCAGATCTGGAATGAGGACAGTAAAACTTTATTTGTCATGACAAGAGCTCGGAAGATAAAGCCAACCCCTTTTCGGGGGGGGGGGGCTCCGGACTCCCCTTTTATTGGGGTTCTTGTGCTGTCATTGAAGATAATACTGAACAGGAATTGCAGGAAGAGAAGAATAAGAATTGGGTGATCGGGGTCACCGGTCAGGTCAAAGTCCGTTTCCACATGGCTTCCCCCTTCGTAGAGTTAGGTCTCTAGCGTGGAAGTATTTTGGGGTACCGAATTCTTCAGGCCTGCCTGCGCCCTGATAACCCCCCCGCCGGGATATGGACTGAATATAGCAGATTGGGTGCTGGAAAGCCAAATGTAAGCTGCAGAAGCACGCCGTCGCTGATGCCGTCCCCGA
>NW_017308691.1:151181-154489 GCF_000935625.1 Nanorana parkeri
ATGCGGGTGACCAATGACAGCCCTGCAAATGGGCCCTCCATTGACTTCCGTGCTATTTGAGTTGATACTTTGTAGCCATTTTGTTCATATCTGTCTGTGACGTGTCACCCCGCTCAGGTACAAGCTGCTGAACCAGGAGGAGGGCGAGTATTACAACGTTCCCATCCCGGAGGCCGAGGACGGTAACCTGGAAATGCGGCAGAAGTTTGAGGTAGGAGTCTGCACGGTGTACGCGTTTCGGGTCCATGTATCCAGTATCGCACACATAGACTGGCATGCAGTACGGTGTGTTTTATTCCTGCTCTCTCGTATCACAGCTGTGCTGAACCTGGACGGACATTGCGTGTATGTGAATCTATCGGGTGAGTGACATGAAGGGTCTGTGATTGGCTGATAGATGAAGGTCGGCACACATCACTAGAGCCTTGGTTCTGAACTGGTGGGTCGTGACGCAAAAGCGGGTCGCGACCCTGTTTTCAGTAGACAGCAGAAAGGCATCATGGCACACTCACACACCAGCATGTAAAAAAACTTGTCTCACCACTAAGGATAATAACAGAGGTTTGGATACACGTCTTCTGCAGAAAATGTGACAGCTGCACAGCCGCGCCAAGGCACCTCTTAGACCCCATTCACACTGAGCGACATGCAAATCGCGCGACTTTGAGCGACATTGAGCGACGAGCGACATTGAGCGACATCTTCCTATTGGGCTGTATGCAATCAGGAGCAATATCGCTCAAAATCGCTCTAAAAAAGGGTCATGTAGAAGCGACAAGCTACCAGCGACGAGCTACAAGCGATATTGAGCGACATTGAGCGACGAGATGTGAACAGCTACATAGAGCGATATAGTGCGGAAATATGAGCGATATCGCTACAAAAATCGCGCGATAAATCGCTCAGTGTGAACGGGGCCTTATAGTGCGGTCCTAACTCTAAACTATGAGAGTCTCCATCTTGGAGCACATGGGGGCAGAAGATATCAAATTGGGTGCAGGTTTGTCAGGAGGAAGCCCCGCCTCCTTAAAGGTTGACCTGTTTTCAGTGGATCGTGGGCATAACTTCCACTTTTCCAGGCGAGAGGCTCCTCAACCTTCTCCTAGAGCAGCACTGTCAGTTCTCTCGCCACACGGCCATTCAAAATATGCCGCCCGGCGCCGAGTGTCAGATTGAGGTGGGGTGGGCTGGGGGTATGGCCGCGAGGTAGCTCCCTCCATATGTGCATTGCTTACAGCTCCCTCACATGTCCTGTAGAGGAGCCTGGACCAGAGTGACGTCACAGTCTGGCTCTCGGCACCTCTACAGGGTACACGGGAGCTGTACAAGCAATGCCCATATGGATGGAGCTCCATCACAGCACAACAGCCCACACTGGACCCCAGGCTGAGGATCCACCCCAGTTCTCGGAAGGTAGGGGGCGGGATCTTATATTTGTTTTTACATTTTGTGTGATTGTGTCTGTGGTTGTGTCACACTAGTACCGTGCAATCTCACCTACAGCGCATTCTGGTGTGGGAGGTGTGTTGCGTTGCCATTCATTTTGAAGTGTACCCCAAACGCACCTACCTCCCACAGTTGGTACGCCGGCATCGTAACGCGCGGTACCGCAATGCCGTGCATTCCATAGCAGTGCGACTTGGGTCGCCACTTAACAGCCAAGGACGAATGTGGGTCCCGAGGGTACACAGGTTGAGAACCATTGCACTAGAGGAAAAGATTTCTGGCAGGACTCGGAAGGAACGCCATCCAATACAATGTCAGTGACTGACTCAATACAGAAAGGTGCAAGCAAAACAAACGACAAAAACGCACTCAACAATTTGTCACCAGTTATACAGTAACTGGTGTTTTGCTTGACTCAATACAGAGACGCGTCGGCTTTCCCGAACGTAGATAGCGATCATTCCGTTGAACAAGTTGTGACATAATACGCGGTGCAAAGGGCGGCTTGTCATCTGTAATCTGTCAGTTGTCGGTGTCGCAATGATTGGAACATCTCCTATATGGTTATTACAGCGAGTGTCATACCTCCTGTGCCCACTAGAGGTCTCCCTCCCCCTCTCACCGCTCATGCTGGCCATACACAGGGACAACTTTGATGAAATAAAGTGCAATCGGCGATCAGCAAAATGTCCCCAAAGTCCGAGAACGCCTCCAATCCCCTCCCAGGCTCGCATCCGTCTTTCCAATGCTCTGATTGTACTGCACCGTCTGATTTCATGGGATTGGTTGTTTTTTTATGATTGGAACTCAAAGAAATCAATCAAACTGACCAAGTGTAGGCGCAGCGTAGGGGGGTCCTTGGACTCATAGAAGATGGCTGGGAAGATGTCACAGGAAGTGACCGGGGCTCTGAAAAGGAATGCAGCCACATGTAAGCTCTGCGAAGCCGCGATATATAACATTCTTCTTCTGGGGTTCAGATATTTCTCATTTCATAGACAATATCGCCAAAGAAAATCCTTTAACCAGTTGACATCCGCGGTGTTAAACCCCCTTCCTACCTGCCAGTTTTCCTCTCTTCCAGGGCTGTCGTATAAAAATACTTTACATCCTGAAGGTAGCCCCTTTCTGATTGGCCTTTTCTGCACCTCCCCTCCCCCTCCCCCACAATCCACATCGGTCACACTGTGTTTTTGTGGTTTTTCTCTTTCTTTGAATATCAGCGAAGGTTCCCACACCGGGAATAAGAACGCACCGGCAACTGCGCCCAATGCGATGTACATGTCATAGCGGGTAATGAGAGGAGGAGACGCGTCACACCCTAAAGGCAGACAGCGGCGGCGGAATGAGAAATGTCACATGGTCGCCTGGGGGGGGGCTACGGGTTTGATCCAATCTCATAAGAGAACCTGTCTGCCTTCAGATTACTGAAAAGGGTGAAATTTATATAGAGGAGCGCGGGAACTCCGGAGCGGACGCTGTGTTTGGATCCGCTTGTTACTTTGTTTCCATTTCTGATGCTGAATTATGATCAGTGGACCCCAAATTCAAGTCTTTCCCAGTCAGCCCCCTCCAAAAATCCCCTCCCCCCCAAAAGCTATTTTGTCTTTTGTTAGGAATGCCGTGCAGACAAAATAGTTTGATTTGCAGTGACAGCACATGGCTGTGTGCAGCCGACATATATACTCTCCCGTGTGTCATGTGTGTGGATGTGCTGTGCGGAGTATATATGGTCTTCCCTGTGGCATGCCGTGCAGAGTTTGCTTTCACAGGGACGTCTGATGGCATCCAGCTCGGAGACTGACACCTACACTCTGCATGTCCCGGCTTCCTGGATGTGAATTGGCGTGTCCTCCCGTCCT
>NW_017308692.1:0-27916 GCF_000935625.1 Nanorana parkeri
TGTCGGGATGTCACGAAAGACTTCATAGTCCGTCAGGCAGTTCACAGGGGGTTCACAGGGGACAGCGACGTCCGGATGCTCGGCGCCCGGTCACGTTTGCTATATTACATGCTGTGCTGGATCAGCTTCCTCATTGCTGTTCTTCCGATTTTGAGGTGTCTCTCTTCCGGGTGGCCTTCCTGTTGGCGTTTTTCGGTTTTCGGATCGGGGAATTGGTGAGTCCGTCGAAGGCCGTCCACGGGGGGATTTTAAGTCAGGATGTATTGTTAGTTCCGGGGTCCGTTCGGATTCTACTGAGACGCACTAAAACGGATCAATTTGGAAAAGGTAAGTGGGTGGTCCTCCATACTATTCCTAGTTCGGCTTCTTGCCCTGTCTCGACGGTCACTCATTTCCAAGCGGTCCGCCCTGCGCGGGCGGGATCTTTCTTGATTCATTCTGATGTTGCTGCCCTTTCCCAATTTCAATTCAATTCTGTATTCCGTACCCGTTTGAAGGGGACTGGATGGGAGCCTAGCCTTTTTTCTTCACATTCCTTCAGGATTGGAGCGGCTACTGAAGCTGCCCATTCGGGCTTAGGCGGGGAAGCATTTAAACGTATTGGGAGATGGGAGTCCAACAGATATCGTCTATATGTTCGCCCACATTTAGTGTAATGATCGTTGTTTTTCCCTCTCCTGGTATCCAGTTAATGCAGTTTGTTTTGCAGGTTCGGTTGGTTTGCCGATCAATTTCCATTACTATCCGTCATTGTTTTGTTTGTTTTCAGGTGCTGGTCCTGCCCTAATCTGGATAATGGGGCACTCGTATGTGTACTGGGGGGCCCGCAGGGCAGACGTTCGTCCTGAAGGCAGGCAACTCGGTGTCAGTAGGGACGAGGCCCAGGTTAGATGGATTGGGTTGCCTGGGATGTTATGGAGTCGGGTGGTCCCAGCTTGTCTTTCAGAGGCTGGATCTCGGTGGCGTTGGTTAGGTCTGCGCATGGCGGGCTACGGTGGCTGTGGGCTGCGTCCGTGGTGCGCAGCCCCGTTTGTTCTCTGGCGGGTTCAGCAGAGAGAGGTCAGAAATAGGTGTAGGAGGTCTCTGCTGTTACTTCCCAATGTTGTCCCTGAGTCGGTGGGTTGCGGCTAGGGGCCAGTGGTTTAAGGGGGTAAGCAGAGATCTTCGGTGGTTGAGTAAGTGGTGCCTGCGCAGACCTCACGCCAAAGAATAGTTTACAGAGAAATTGTTGTTTATGGTGATAATTAATGTTTGAACTGAAATGATATATTTAAAGATATTTTATAATAAACGGCTGCTACAGCCATTTTATATCCAACCTGGTGTGGTCCATTATTTAAGGTGGGCATGGGTCATGGAGGGGTTAAGGGTTGTAGTCAGCAGTGGGTGGTTGGGTCATAGGACGGCGGTGCCTTACCCTGTCATGTTTATCATCTCTTCCTCCCCTTAACATCCCCTTTGTTTTGAAATGAAAGGTAGAAGGCAAAACCATACATATGACCCATATACATTATCAGGTTGCAACAGATCTATATTGAGTTGCATCAAGTATTAACCCCTCTGTGATACCTAGAACGTAACGTATGAGAGCAAGGTCAGCCCCCTATATATTGTCTTTTTTTTCTCCTCCCGAACTCATACACTTGACAGTTGACCGACTCCCCCTATCTTAGCCAAAAGTACACAGGATGTGAACTGGAATGGGGATAAAAATGTCTCCTTCTCTGTGGGTGTAAAATCAATATTTATAAATGGCGACCATATCTCGTAGAAGGAAGTTATTTTCTTATCATCTAGTTGTGTTTCAGCGTCTAATTTTTCTCGGTGGAGTAAGGTAAAGAGGTCCTTTCATAACCCTTTGTAAGCGGCGTCCGCCACAATCGCCAATGGGTTCCAGCGTGGAACGCACTCGGCGACGGCACGATGACGCGGATGTGCGGCGCAGCGGAAGTGCCAAGGGGAACCCGCACTTCCTCATACCTTAGAAAACGGCTTGGGGGACATGCACGGCGTTCCTTTATTGCAGTCTGAACGCCTGCAACCCCCAGCTACCTCTACCAACTACCCCTCTCTTGAGTGAAGGACTATACCAGCCTGCAGTTTCCTGGAGACCCACTGATCCGGACCCCATCCCACAGCAGCTCTGCCAGGAGATCCAGCAACCTTCCAGGATCCGGATAAGTACCTTACAGCCTTATAGTACTTGCATGTGACTTTAAGATACCTCATACTGGATATAATACCTTGGATGCATTTATTTACCTGCATGTGACTTTAATTTACTTTCATACTGCATATAATCCCCTGGATGCATTTATTACTTGCATGTGACTTGAATTTACTTTCATACTGGATATAATTCCCTGGCTGCATAAATTGCCTGTCACTCTCAGTTAACCTATGTTGGATTTAGTTCCATGATGCATATACTACCCGTTTGTGCCTTTGATTAACTTTTATACTGGAGAGAATTCCCTGGACGCATACTATATTTGGAGATGACTTTAAGTTAGCCTTCTGATGCACATTATTTACGGCTGCATACACTACTAGGAGGGGTCTTTACTTTAACCTACCGGTTGGGGGTATGCGGTAATACCTTCCCGGCCTACTTTCTAAAAAGATCCCATTCTACTTTGGCAAATGATGTAATGAACTCCAAACTCTTCGCTTAAGATTAAGAGTGACGCCTGGGGTTCAGCACTGAGTGCCATATTTTGAGAAATACACCACTTCAACTACTGCCACCCAATCCTCCGCAGTTGTGGTTCATACTCGCTAACTGCAGGACGTGACACCCTTGTATAGTGGGAGGACATGGAGCGAGCCACTCCCTCATAACACACCTTCTAGCTACTAGAAGGGCAATACCTATCCATTGTCTATTGTGTCTACTGAAGCCATAGGGATAATCCCAGTAGTTAAAAAGAAATAAGAGGACCTCTGTTGGTATCTTCTGACCTACAACTATGGCAATGAATTGTGCTACCTCTTTCCAAAAACTCTGTATCAGAGGGCAATCCCACAGACAGTGAAATAGGGGAGCAGCCATCAACTGGCACTGATCCAAGTATCCCTGGTTTAGGCCTTGCTTGCACTTAATCTGGAATGCATAATAAGCTCTGTGTACAATTTTGTATTGCGTCTCCCTCCACTGCTCGTTAACTATTGCTTTACAGGTAGCACTATATCCCTCCAGTATTTTTTCCACAATGTTGTCTGTAGGGATATCTCCCCGTCACCGCACAAGATTTGAGTCAGTCAGGGGAGAAATGCTAGCATGTCGTAGGTAAGAATAAATGTCTGAAATAGACTTTCTACCCGCTGAGAGGATCTTGTCAATAAGGGACTTGGTGCTGCCTTGAGGAAGGGCATATTTACATTTTTTTATGTGGGCTATGACTTGGGAGAAGTGGAGGAAATCTCGTACTGGAACGTGGTAGGTAGCACTAAATTCAGGAAAAGTTAATAGTTTACCGGTTTCTTTGGATGTAAAGTGGGTGAACCTGGATATCCCCTTAGTCTCCCAGTTGGCAAAAGTTCCATACTGCTCCCCCTGTGGGAATGCAGGATTGCCTCTGACACAGAGATGCTGGGAAAAGTACGGCAATTTTGTCTGCCTCCCTCCAGGCCACTATAGTATCTCGGAGGATAATATTCGTGCGAAGGAGAGAGGGTAAAGTAGAGATGGGCAGTGTAAAAGTGAGGAAAGCCTCCAGGGATGGACCATCTCCGATTCTAGTTGGAAGTTAGAGTAGTGGGATGAGGAACATATCCAATCCACTGAGTGTCTAAGAAGGCAGCTCAAGTTGTAAAGTCTAATGTTGGGGAATGCCATACCCCCCTCACTCCTGGGCAAAAACTGTTTTTTTTAAGGAGATTCTAGCTCTCTTTCCCTGCCAAATGAAGGTGGAAAAAGCTTTGTTCAAAGCTGCGACGTCTTTGTGTTTTAAGAGAAGCGGTAGTGTTTGCATAGGGTAAAGAAGCCTAGCAAATGAGATCATCTTTAATAGGTGTATTCTGCCGAAGAGCGAGAGAGGAAGGTCCCTCCACATAGTCAGCTCATTTTGTATCTTATCAAATAGGGGGGGATAATTTAGATTGTATAGTGAAGAAGGGGTTTTGCCTACGTGGAGGCCTAGATAAACAATAGAACCCTTGGCTATATTAAATATTTTAGAAGATTGTAGTGAGCTAGCTGCTGGGGGGGGGGTCAAGGGAAGGATATTAGATTTTGAGGCGTTTATGGTCAGACCCGAAAACTGCTGATATCTTATTGGAAAACAATATGATGTCGTCTGCAAACAGCATGATCTTAAGCTGAGACTTTAGAAAGGGGACCCCACAAATGTCTGGAGTGTGTTGGAAAAATAGAGACAACGGCTCCAGTGCTAAGTTGAATAACTAAGGCGACAGTGGACAACCTTCTCTAGTGCCCCGTAATAACGGGAATCGGGTAGAGACATTCCCTGGAGTACATATTCGAGCACAAGAAGATGCATACATTGCCACCAAAAAAGTTTTAAATCGACCTGAGAACCCCATCGCGTCCAACACTCTGTAGAGCCAAGGAAATTGAATGCTATCAGAAGACTTTTCGGCATCAATTGAGATAAGTGCTAAAGAGGAGGCCGGATGGCTTTTAGCATATTCAAGGACTGATAGCATTTTACGAATGTTGGAGACGGCGGAGCGGCCTTTAATAAATCCTACCTGAGCAGGGGATATCAGTTGCGGTAAGAGTTTTGCTAGCCTGTCCACTATTATTTTGGATAACAGCTTAGCATCTGCATTGATTAGAGAAATTGGTCGGTAGGAGCCTGGCAGAGTAGGGTCTCTGTCCTTTTTGGGTAGTAGTTTAATGTATGCCTCTGTGCCCGTTTTCAAGTATTCTCCTCCCTGCCACATGGTATTAAAGACCCTATGGAAGGTAGGAGACACTTGTTCTTGTACTATTTTATAAAATTCGTTCGAATACCCATCTGGCCCTGGGGATTTACCGTTGGAAGAATTTCGCAGAGCATTCAGGATCTCCTCCATGGATATGTCTGCATTTAGATGGGACAATTCTTCGCTATTTAAGGTTGGCAGGGATGCTGACTTCAGAAAGAGGTCACCTAAACTCATGTCTACCGGGGTAGCTGAATAAATTTTACTGTAGAACTTTGCAAAGGTCTGGTTGATGAGCTTAGAGTCGGATGTCATGGTTCCATCCTCTGAGCATATGGAGGAGATGTGTGACTTCAAAGTGCGTTGTCTGGCCAGGTTTGCCAACAATTTACCCGATTTGTTCCCATATTTTTGAAAAGTTAATTGGGAATGCGAATGATAGTATAGGTGTTGTGTATTCCACCACTCAAAATCCAATTTTGCCTTTAGCCATGTCTCTTTGTATTCTGGGGAATTATGTAGCGAATAATTTATTTGGGATTGGCGAAGGAATGCACTGGCAGTAATAAATTGGGCTTTAGCTTTTTTCTTTTTAGTAGCCACAAAATACATGATTTTTCCTCTCAGGACCGCTTTCGCAGTTTCCCAGAAGAGGTGCGGCGTATCCTTGTGGTTGCCATTAAAGGACTCGTACTCTTGCCAAGCCTCCACCAACATTCTCTTAAATTAAGCATCTGTGTAAAGATGTAAGGGGAAACGCCATATGAAGGAGTCCCCTTTCAAGAAGGAGGGTTGTATCTGAATCAGTATCGGCTCATGATCTGATATGGCTATAGGGTATATATTTGTGTCCGTCGCCAGGAAGTAATCCAACCTGGCGAAGGAGTTGTGAACGGAGGAAAAGTGTGTGTACTCACGTTCCAGGGGATTCCGAACCCTCCAGACATCTGTGAGGTTAGCATTGGTAGATCATGCAGAGACGTAATAGGGGAAGTGCCCGACCTTGAGGTGAGTTTCCCTTTCCCCGAACTATCTTCATCTAGAACCATGACTGAGTTGAAATCACCCCCCAAAAGCTTGTGTGGGTTGTCATCCTGTAGTATCCACGAGGTGATCTCCTGGAAATAAGCGGCTGTCGGAGAATTGGGAAGGTAAAAGGTTATACAAAGAGTAAATTTTGTTATGTACCTTGATTTTCACAAGCAATGTACGGCCCTCTGGGTCAGTGACAATTTGTTCCACATTATACGTGAGGGATTTGTTAAATAGAATAGCTACCCCTGCCCTTCTTCCCACAGTTGGAGAGCTGATAACTTTGCCTACTATTCTAGTTTGCGTAGTCTGTTGATATCCGCCAATGGTAAATGCGTTTCTTGCAAGAAAACTATATCCGGCTTAATTTTTTTTAGATGGCGGAGAACTATCATACGCTTAGCTGGGGATCTTAGACCATTAACATTCCAGGAGATCACTCTCATGTTGTGTTGCCGATCAGGTGGAAGAGATCAAAAGGAAAACATAATCATTATTGGCAACGTAAGCATCAGTAAACATACAGTGAGTTCTATGGGTACTATTAAGATTAGGCATGGACATATAGACATTCGGATCCTACCAGACCCTTTTGAGACATAGGTTAGATATTCATGAAAACTGTATGATTGGACAAAGACTGACCGTGTCAAAAAACAGTGGGCTACATGAGCCCCTTTTTGGGATACCTTGACCACCAACGTTAGGTCAACAGGACCACAACGTTGAACAAAAAATAAAAACATGAAAAAACTTAAACAGTCAGTTCGTGACTTCACTTTTTTCCTCGAGAGCTCGGCAGAGTGAGCACGCTGGCTTCCGCTAGGCCATGGCCATAAATCTTGATAGTAGAGGTGAAAGGTGTAGGCTGAACTCAGCCTCAGTTTTGTTTTTTCTGTTAACTCGTGTGGCTATGTCTTGCTATACCACATGCGATGCAAAACCGTGCACCCTTGCAAAAATATATAAAAAGGGGAAGAAAAATAATAGAAGAACATACTCCAGGGGCTGCTAGCGTTAATGTAACCGGTCGCTTACATGAAGATGATCCAGCTTTCCTCTTCAGGTGTTAGAGAAATAACCCATCCACTGTGAGGTATCCCAGGAAAAAGGGGAGCTAGGGGTTTTCCCGGATCACCGGGGTATGAGCTGTGATGTTGCCCGCTGTGTTATGTTATACAGCAAAGAATCAGGAAAGTCAGCTTTAGCCCCCTATAAGCTCCCCCACATGAAGTCAAGACATACCTTTCTGCAAGTAAGTATGAGATCGCTGCCGCTTCGTTTCAGGGTGAGTCAGTGGGTGTCATTGGAAGACGCACTGAGGCCTTTCTGGCCGGGGTGGTGAGCCTTTGTGGAAGTGGGGACCGACCACCGACATCTGAATTCTCCAGCCTCTCCAGGAACTTGAATGCTGCCTCGGGATCCTGGAACGAGTGAGGGGAGCCATCCCCTGTTTGAAAGCGGAGAGTCGCTGGATAGGCCAGAGTAAATCTGAGCCTCTTCTGGTAGAGAAAAGAACAAACTTTATTAAACGCCTTGCGTTTTTTGGTGACCTCCACTGAATAGTCAGCAAATATGAGCAGCCTGTGGCCATCCAGGTAGAGCTCTTTTTTGGCGCGAAAGGCCTGTAAGATCGCTGAGCGATCAGTATAGTCCAGATAACGAGCTATGATCGGCCACAGAGTTTTCCTTTCTGGGTTAGGAGGCCCCACGCGGTGTGCCCGTTCCACCTTGCATACCGGGTCCAATCCGAGAAGATCCAGTATGTTGTGAGCACATATAGACGTCAGGATCGACGGGCGGTAGGATTCTGGAAGGCCTACAATTCTCACGTTGTTCCGGCGGGAACGATTCTCCAGGTCATCTACACGATCTAAGAGGAATTGCACCTGCTTGGTGGTGGACTGTTTCAATTTAGAGGATGATGAGTCTGTTCCTTCCTCCAAGGACGCGATGCGTGCTTCGGCCTCTGTGATCCTTTGGGCCTGATTCAAGAGATCGTGGCACAGAGATTGAATGCCCTTGGAAACTGCTTTGCTCACGGCGTCTTGAATAGTGGGGCGAAGCAGTTTAGCCACTTCTGCGGCGATCAGGCTATGTTCAGATAGTGCTGGCAGATCTTCCTCAGAGGAGGCGCTAACATCAGGAGTAGCGGCCATCTTTAACTGAGTCTGTGGCCGTTTGCCCCGGACCGGAGTTCCTTTGCCTCGGGGTCCACTGTGGCGCTTCACGAGGAATTTATCCATGCCTCCGGGGATGTAGAAGACGGTTAGGGGATCGTTTGGCTGGGTTGGAAGTGCTGAGGTAGGATTTTATATAAAGTTAACCCTGGCCGTGCGGGAGCTCTCCACTCTGTGTCCGCTACATCAGTTGCCGGAACCGAAAGTACGTGTGTATTCTGTGTAAATGTCATGTTTGCACTTTTGTATTTCCCACCGGCTCAGCCCCCCGCTGTGACACCCGAAAACGAAACTGAAAGCCGAATGCTAGCATCGGCCGGGCACACACAGCAGAGGATACCGTGGGCTCGCACGGACAAGGTAAGTGACACTTTTGCGCAATCCCGAGTGTGGCTCGGGGTTACCGCTCTTGGTACTGAAAATTAACCCTGAGCCACACTCAGGAATACCGCCAGGGAGGGTATCCTCTGCCATAGTATTAATATTTCCAACTACAGGGTCAGATACATTGTCAATTTCCATCCCTGAGTCAGTTTCAGTATCTGAAAGAAAGTCTTTGTCAGACTCCTCAACATCTACAGCACATACATTGCCTCTAACCCCAGAAACATTAACTGCAGTCATAATCGCACTATGACTCTCTAACGGTTGTTTCAAAGACTCAATCTGGGCTAGACTTCTGCTCAACTTCTGTCCTCCTGCAGAGACCAGACAATTCCCTTACAGAAGACTGTGCATCCTTTAGGCCTTCAGACAACCATTCATTCTTGCTGCTCAACTCGGTATTATACCTCACAGTACGTTCATACTCTAGTGCTAGCTTCAGCAGCCTGCTGGACAAGAGTTCTCAATTTCCCAATTTCCACTTTTAAATCTTCCACTTCTCCTTCCAAACTCAGCTTCAGGCTACAAGACTCCTGATATTTATCTGCTATCCAACCAGCAGCAAAAATAGGAGCATATTTCCCTTTTTGTTTGCGCCACTTTCTGGTACCGATCATGTTTGCTACACAATTCTGACCCTGCAGCCATGGATCGGTAGATCCCTGCATAGCTTGAACAATGGCCGCAGTGTTTTCCACTCTAACTACTTCTTTAAAATGCCTTCCATTATACAGGAATAGTAACACTGCAATCGTTAATACAAAAATAATGCTATCGAACTCTATGGCTTTTTGTCCCAATACTTTTGGCACAGAACTACAGAGTACCACACTTTTACACTGTAGTACCTGTAATAACCACCAACTATTAACTATCCCAAACAATGAGTACAACAACCACAGATACACAAGCATTATACTACACTGCCACTAATGTTCACACAATGATATTCTATCATGCTGGTCACTGAGCTATACCATAAGCAAGCAACAAAACACTCAACCGATATCCAACCCAAAAATTACCAAAACAAAATCAAGCTGTACATAGAAAGTTACAAAAAGACAAAATAACTATCCTGGACAAAAACAGACATTTGAAGCAAAAACAAACTAATCGCCTTCCATATTACACCAAAACTCAGTTAAAAGTGAACCAGCTCCACTTAAAACTGAATTCCTTGTTAAAAACCTGCAGCACCAAAAACGAAATTTAGTTAAAAACTGCAAAGATAGCACTAAAAACGGCCTTCTAATACTAAAACCGAATAAAAAAAATCACTACAAAAACAAAATGGTGGCAAAACAAAATGGTAGCACAAGCCGCATGGTTCTTTGTGCAAAAACAAAATGGTGGCAATGAAATCCAGTAAAAACACAAAGAAATACACCAATAACTGAGTTTTAGAGCATAGAAAACAAAAACCGCATCAATTTCAAACTAAACTGATTTCCAGCCCAAAAACAAATAGATTTCTGCTCAGCGCTGAATCTCAGCCTAACTCCGCTCAGTATACTATACTGCAAAAACTTACACAGATCTGAATTCTATCATTAACAAGGGGAATTCACTTCACATAAGAACAGACTATAAAACAAAACACTGACTACACATCTCGCATGCACAGCAGCCCTCTAACGGTCACCACACACGTCACAATCTGACCATACAATCTCTGTACAATCAACTTCAGATCCACCAAAAACTACACACCACAAGCACTTACCTAGTCCTTGCACACAAAGAGTGAAAAAGTTATTTTACCGAGCAGAAGTTTTCTGACACAGCGGACAGAAACCTACAGTTTACATTCCCACACTTGTCAGCTGTACAGAAAAACTCTGTCGGTTATACCTTGTTCGCCACCTGTTCTGGAAATTGATATACACTTCATTAATCCGCTGTGCTTAAAAGCACAGTTGTATTAAGCTCTTTTGTGCAAGGACCGGAACTGCTTCTGTACTGTCATGTAGTCAGGTAGAGTCAAGACAAGGTGATGCTTTCAAACTGGAGTCCTGTGTTCAAGTGTCTTTCCCCCTGACCACAGTAGTCCTGACAAACAGGAAGTGGTGGCCCCAACAGCCAATCGCTTCCTCCATACATCAACATAACATAGTCAGCCAATCAAACACATGTATACAATAGAAAGGGGAGTATATGTTTGTATCTGAGCAGAATTAAACCTTGTGCAAAAGCAGCATGCTTGCCTATGGACGCCGCCATCTTACCTACACACATAATCTCACCGTTACCACTGGAGCGAACTTTATCCAGCATTGCTCAGTGATCTATGCCCAATAAAGATACTATGGTTCTCATGAGTGCAAGCTTATCTGCAGGGACAATGCCATATTATTTGCAGTGCGTTGATCAGACGCACCAGAAAGGATAAACGCATGTTCCTCTTATAAAGGCAGATATGTATCTTAAATGATACCGCGTTTTCAAAACAAACACATCCCCGCCAAGCCAATAAATCCGCTCATTGCGCAGGGGCCCTAGCCAGCGTCTATACACTCGCTAAGACAACACTGCTCCACCACGCACATCAATCTCCCCCGGCCAACAGCCCAGCGCATAGCACATGGACCATTCACCAGCGGAGAACCCTGCGCATGGCGGCCGCGTCACCACATCCACAGGAAGATATCTACTCCAATGGTTTACCCTCAGTGCTGATTTAATCCGGATCACGTTCCAATCGAGCGTAGCCCAGTAAACCTGACACTGAGAGACATGATGACAATATTACAATATACTAAGAAACACATCCTAATAAAATGTCCACAACACCTATTCCCACCGCATACCCCCTTGCCTCCTTCTTAGGACATCCGCTAATGCGCTAATCCCCTCAGGACTCTCATGGATGTGCAGGTTCGGGTCGGCGTACAGCCACGTCCTCCCATAGGGAGGTACACACGACTGCACGCAATTACACGCAGCACCTGTCCCTCCCGGCATGCATGCCATATGGATTTGCATGGCCATGTGAATGAACACTAATAAACTCTGTTAATCTTCCAAAAGGAACTTGTTTCCAATTCTTTAACCCTACAAAGAGTCAAGAATCGCGCCCTTAGGTGAAATGCCAGCCGACCAAGCCATCAGGGGGTTCTCAACTGCCTCTTGTAATTGGGTGCTACATATAGTTACAAAAAAAAGGACCAACATAGTTTTCTTGTTATCAGCAGGTGAATCAAATCCCAACTTCCCAAATCTATCACTTTCGGCGAGAGGGAGATGTGGCTAAAGAGAGGATGTGATTGGACGTGCAGGTGTGAGGTCCGGTTTGTTATGTGGCTCCACCCGTTGTCCTGCTGCTGAAAAACCCAGACAGTCCCATTCGGATGCGGGCTGATGGAGTGAGCTGAACGACCAAAACTTTGTGCTGGCGAGGAGAGAAGGAAGTGCGGTCGGAGGTATCACCTGGTTAGCTGTGGAGGAGGATGCACTGTGCCTGAACAGCGAGGCTACAGGGCAGACTGTCATATAAAATGTCCAGCGAGCACAATACAGAGGATTGAATGTGGAGATCAGGTAAAGGGAGAGTGTCATCTTGAGCTCTGCTGAGGTCTCTGACTGCCAGTGACGGGTGTCTGTCTTTGGAGGTGATTGATTCAACTGGGCTCTATAAGCTGACTGACGAGTTTGCTGTGCAGCGGAAACATTACACAAAACAGAGAAAATGACAAAAAAAAGGATAATATCCAAGATGGAAGCAACAGTGCTTGTTTCAAACAATCCCCCTGGACATCTGCCAGAAACAGCAAGGGAAAGCAAAAGAGCTGGCGGCAAAACTGGAGAAATTCGCCAGCGGTTCATCGACAGGTATGGACCCCTCTCAAACAAATAAAATGCGGCAAAGTATGGGGGGAAAATCAATGTGTAAGCCTGTTGAAGATGTCTCAGATGCAGATGGGGAGCAGTAGGGGGGATTGTGGATGGACTAGGTGGGCAGTCACTTCTGAACTATGCAGATACCCCTGAGGATCCTACATTAAAAGAGGTGCTCTCAGCAGTACAATTCTGTAATATGTCCTTGATTTCACTAGCAGACCAAATACAAGCATGTTGATCAGACTTTCTAATTAGGAAGGATAAGGAAATTATCCTCCGTAAAGTTTGTGAGCTGGGCACTGTATCAGAGGCTGGGTCTAGAGTGATGTTTTTTCCTGACTTTTCACATGGAGTTCAAAAGAAAAGGGCCCAGTATCAAGAGGTGAAGAGGCAGCTGCGACCGATGAATATACAATCCTCTATGATGTATCCAGCAAAACTGCAGATAATTGCCAATGAAGGGACTCTTTTTTTCTATGAATCGTCTATGATTGGCTAGTCAAAAATTCTAATAGACAAATAGAAATATGACTATAATATATAGACACAAAAAGCAGAGTATAGCGGATATTAAACAGTGTATATAACAGTGTGATCTGAACTGTAGAATTAATGGATGAGAGTGGTTAACCCCTATTGTGCTCCTGAGGAGTTTATATGTGGGTTTTTTTAAATGTGTGTTATGTCTCTGTTGTTTTTTTGTTTTGTATCAGTTTCAAGGAAAGAGGACCTCGTACAAAGTATGGTAGAACAATCAGGGCAGCCTTCAAAAATTTTGGGGCCCCTTACACAACTGTAGGCCTTTTTTACCCGGCTGTTCCATCGAGTCTGCCCACCGGTCGTCGCTCCGGGTCCTTCAATGCACTTTTATTTTAACACTGTTACAACTTAATATATGAAGTTGAAATTAGGGCTGCAGCTAACGATTATTTTCAAAATCAATTAGTTCGCCGATTTATCAAGTTCAATTAATTGGATTTTTTTTTAAACGGCTCCAGTGATGGACTACTATTTTGTATTGAGATTGTAGTCCATCACGGGAGCAAGCTTGGAGCGGTGGAAGTAAAAAAAAGTGTGGTGTGCAATATGTCTTAGGCTAACGTGTTAGCCGCATTTGTGGGAGGAGTTGGCGTCCCCCTCAGCCCTCTTAAGGAGCTGCCCGCTCAGGCTTCCGGATATGTTGAGCTCGGCGTAGCAGTGACGTCATTTCCGGGGGATCCGCTCGTCACAATGGGGAGCAGTAGGGGGGATTGTGGATGGACTAGGTGGGCAGTCACTTCTGAACTATGCAGATACCCCTGAGGATCCTACATTAAAAGAGGTGCTCTCAGCAGTACAATTCTGTAATATGTCCTTGATTTCACTAGCAGACCAAATACAAGCATGTTGATCAGACTTTCTAATTAGGAAGGATAAGGAAATTATCCTCCGTAAAGTTTGTGAGCTGGGCACTGTATCAGAGGCTGGGTCTAGAGTGATGTTTTTTCCTGACTTTTCACATGGAGTTCAAAAGAAAAGGGCCCAGTATCAAGAGGTGAAGAGGCAGCTGCGACCGATGAATATACAATCCTCTATGATGTATCCAGCAAAACTGCAGATAATTGCCAATGAAGGGACTCTTTTTTTCTATGAATCGTCTATGATTGGCTAGTCAAAAATTCTAATAGACAAATAGAAATATGACTATAATATATAGACACAAAAAGCAGAGTATAGCGGATATTAAACAGTGTATATAACAGTGTGATCTGAACTGTAGAATTAATGGATGAGAGTGGTTAACCCCTATTGTGCTCCTGAGGAGTTTATATGTGGGTTTTTTTAAATGTGTGTTATGTCTCTGTTGTTTTTTTGTTTTGTATCAGTTTCAAGGAAAGAGGACCTCGTACAAAGTATGGTAGAACAATCAGGGCAGCCTTCAAAAATTTTGGGGCCCCTTACACAACTGTAGGCCTTTTTTACCCGGCTGTTCCATCGAGTCTGCCCACCGGTCGTCGCTCCGGGTCCTTCAATGCACTTTTATTTTAACACTGTTACAACTTAATATATGAAGTTGAAATTAGGGCTGCAGCTAACGATTATTTTCAAAATCAATTAGTTCGCCGATTTATCAAGTTCAATTAATTGGATTTTTTTTTAAACGGCTCCAGTGATGGACTACTATTTTGTATTGAGATTGTAGTCCATCACGGGAGCAAGCTTGGAGCGGTGGAAGTAAAAAAAAGTGTGGTGTGCAATATGTCTTAGGCTAACGTGTTAGCCGCATTTGTGGGAGGAGTTGGCGTCCCCCTCAGCCCTCTTAAGGAGCTGCCCGCTCAGGCTTCCGGATATGTTGAGCTCGGCGTAGCAGTGACGTCATTTCCGGGGGATCCGCTCGTCACATCCGGTCCAGCGGTCACGGTACGAAGTCGGGCAGCTCGTTTCCCGGGAGTTCTCGACCAGCGCATCCACCACTAGCAGGTACTATTTCGTTCTCAAGCCGGCGGTAGTTCTCAGCGGCCTGCTACCGCCCGGCGGTCATACTGTGTTTATTCCGCTCCGGTAACGCCTGCGGGTGGCTTATACCAGGTTCACTGTCAGTGACCACAGCACCGCGCATGCACAATGCCGCTCGCGTTTTCTGGCATTGGAGGCAATTGTATTTGTTTTCCTCCACCTTTACAGGTACTTCTGGTCCACGGCAGGTTCGGGTGAGTACCCTATGAGTTGGGCATGGGGCTGTCACTGGGGGTCTGCACCAGCATGCTCGGTCCGGCGTCAATTGGACAGGGGGGGGTGCCAGCATTGGCAGGGACCCGACTGAGGGCGGGTTGGGGCCGCCATACAGCTAGCACCTGCTGACCACACGCACGTTGGTAATCTCGTGTGTCAGGCGCGGATGTCCCACCGTATTTGCACGGGCCGGCGGACCTCAGGCAGGCACCAAGTCGGCGGGGGTTGGCACCGGGGCTGAAGGCGTTTCACCAGGTACCACGATGGGTGGTCGGTTGCACGTTACGTCCCATCACAACCGGGTTCCCTGAACAGGACACTCGTTCCAGGGGGGGGCTTCAGGAGCACAGGTAGGCAGGTCTGTTAAGGCCACTGTTAGCAGGCACGTCATGGGCTTCACGCTGCCCCCCGATTTTCACACCTTGTAATACAGTACCGTTCTAGGTAGTTAGGGCTAGGCTGCACGTCATTTTCGGAGGACCCGAGGTTATAGATTTAGACACAGGGTAGTGCCTCGGCCTCATTCATACGTCACGTCTTACGTACATCCTACACTGACGAATAGGTCATCCGGCTGCCTGGTGTGACCGTCCGCATAGACAGTTAGGCTCAAGTAGGGCTTTATTCGTCACGTCTGCCATGGCAAGCATTATAGTTGGTTAGTGGCCACGCAAGCACACCTGTCCTTAATAGCGAGGCTAGGTTACAGTCAGTTGGGTTCAGGGGTGTCATTCCGCCTTTCTGTCTCATATATTTTTCAGTGAGGATTGTTTTACATGTCTCACGTCTCTGAGAGCTTAGAGGTGGCATCATTACAGCTCGGCGTAGCAACCCTCCCACCCATCCCGTGGTTTTTGCTTTCCATATATGCAGGGTATGCCCCCTTATTTGGTGTACCGACTGTGACGGACCGCCTGGTACCCCGACTGTGAACCTCCGTCAGAAATCAGCTCCCTCTCTGCTGGAACCCGAATCCCAGTGTCCTCAGCCCAAACCTGCCTAATTATTGGACAGAACCAATATCTTAGGACAGAACACTAAGCCACTCAATCATCAGACAACACCAATGTTGAGGTGGAAAACAAGATCTCCTTTATTGAAGGAAGCACACAGAGTTTATACCTGACAGGATCAGATTAGAGTTCAGTGTGTCCCCTCCCCCAGACAGCTAGGTGCCGCATTAGAAGTCTCTTAAGCACAGACACTCTTTGAGATGAATGTCCTTAATTAGAGAGGAACTTAATCCCATCATTGCAAACAATGGTCACTCCAGACAGCCTGCTGCCTATAATGAACACAGTGATGTGTGTCTGTAATGTCGGGGGAGACATACAGTATATCCACTCCACATGTATCCTAGTAGAATGGTTCCATGTAACCCCAAGAGGTCTGCGGGAGGTCTCCATAGTTCTTGTCCGTAGGAAGGAGGCTAGCCCTCAGGCTCCTCCAGCAGCCCCAGTGACGGTTCAGTCCGTCACACCGACCACTAGGACCAAGGCACACCTCAGGTCTGTAAGTCGATGTCTGTTGTATTCTTGTTCCAATTCAGAGGGAGAGTCTATCGCCACGGGGGACAGGCTGTCCAATGAGCGGCAGGTTCGGGCCAGGCTCTCGCTTCCAGATCCAGGTAAGCAGACTCCGACTACAAAGTACATTATACAGCGGCGCGATTCAGAATACCAGCAGCTTTAGAGGAATACAACAAATCACAGCAATAGTACATTATACTATAATGTACTATTGCTGGGATTTGTAGTCCTCTATAGCTGGTGGTTTTCTGCATTGCACTGAATATAGTGTATTATTGCTGGGTTCCTCTATAGCTGGTGTTATTCTCCATTGGGCTGTATAATGTATTATTACTGGGATTTGTAGTCCTCTATAGCTGGTGGTATTCTGCATTGCGCTGTATAATTATTATACGGAGCAATGCAGAATTCCACCGACCAGTTATAGAGGAACAACAAATCCATTATACAGCGCCACACTGCAGAATACCACCAGCTATAGAGGAACAACAAATCCCAGCAATACATTATACAGGCTGTTTAATGTATTATTGCTGGGATTGGTTGTTCCTCTATAGCTGCTAATGTTCTGCAGTGTGCAGCTTTTTTTTTTAAAACAGGAAACATTAAAAAGGTTTAGAATGTCGTTGCTGAGTGACTTACTTTGAATCGTGGGCCCTTAATTGTCGGCAGGCAATTTAATTGACAGCTGACTAATCGACGATGGAAAACGTTGACAACGTTTTCCATTGTCGATTTGAATCTACTAAATCAAATAGTTGTTGCAGCTCTAGTTAAAATGTGTATTGCAAGTCATCCGTGCATTCAATATTTGTCCCTAGATGACATTAGGGGTCTAAACCTGTGACACCCTATCTGCTCTTACATAGGGTGCTTGTTAGCCCCTATGTGATAGCAATAGCGTTAGTGTAAAAAAAGTGTTTAAAAATTAAAGTCACATAAGAAAAATACAACAAAATACACACAAAAAAAGTCCCCCGCCCCCACACATACGTCGGTGCTCCTACGTGCGAAAACGACAATTGCGCTACTCATGTTACATATCACCGCAATTGTCAGAGTGAGAGCAATAATTCTCGGGCCATCAATCACTGTTAGCACTAAACTGATGAGCGGTAAAAGTGTTTAAAATGTTCCCTATGAGAAATTTTGGGTATTTAAATTTTTTGCAGCTTAACGGGCGAACACAATTTTAAGGCTTGACATGTTTGGTATCTATTTACCCGGCGTGACCCCGTTTTTCATATTTTACCAAAAATGTGGGTGTTATATTATGTTTCTGTGCACTTTTAATTTCGTTTATTTTTTCCTAAAAATACTGGTTTGATAAACATTTGCGCAAAAACCGTGCGGCATAAAAAATTGCAACTAGCATTTTTTTTTATTCTACAGGGCCTCTGCTTTCAGAACAGATATCATTGTGTGGGGGTTTGCAGCTGTTTTCGAGCCAAAACTTTATATATTATCATGTGTGTGCAAATGTAAAAACAATGCGTGAAGCATGAGAGAGACCGACCGAAGCTAAGAAGCTGTCAGCGTCTGTCGATCTGTCTCTCTCTCCCCCCAGTCTCTCACACAACCCCCACCATCCCTGAGGCCTCTGTCTGCAGTGCTGGGAAACATCTTTCCCCTCTAAAGATTATTACCTAACTGTAATTTACTGTTCTTTTATTGCAAGGTACATTTTTCTTGGTCAGATCTACACATCATACAGTTACATCTGGTGGCTTGTGAAACTGTCATTGCCTAACATTTCCAAGGAACAGTTGCGTGATATTTTCCTTCAGAAGCTATAAGATGCCTAGAAACTGTGTAAACAACACAGATAACTTCTGCTACATTTGTGGTGAGGTTACATTTGCATCTCAAAAGTGCAGTATGACAGCAGTGGTAAAAAAGACATGCCACCTATATTTTGGATGCAAAATAGGGGATCCGGACAAGTGTTGGGCCCCCCCAGTATTGTTGCATTACATGTGCAACTTGTCTCCGTCATTGGCTAAACAGAAAGCAAAAGTCCATGCCTTTCGCAGTCCCAATGGTGTGGAGGGAACCCATCAATCATTGTAGCGACTGCTATTTTTGCATGGTTCCCCCAATTGCAAAAGGGATCTCAAGAAAGAAGAAGTGGACCATGGAATATCCAAACATTCCATCCGCACTGTGTCCTGTACCCCATGGTGAGGACTTTGCTATTCCAGATCCACCAGAATCCTACTCTCTAGACTCAGATGATAATAAAGATGATGAGCAGGATGCAGCTGATCCAGGGCCGTCGATGTCAACGGACCCAAACTTTAGCCCACGGTATGCTCCTCCTGAACCACATCTAATTTCACAGAGTAAATTAAATGACATTGGCAGGGATTTGGAATTGCCTAAGACTAAGGCAGAGCTACTGGGCTCCAGATTACAACATTTTGATGCAATTTTGACCTGAAGCTGTATCTTGGAAACTGGAGCCAATTAATACTCAGGACTTAATTTTCCTTTATTAGTGACCCAATTCTGGTAAAATTTAGCTACTTTAATTTCCAAGGCTTTCTCCTTGTAGACCAGTGATATTACGAGAAGCTGGCCATTATGAGAGCTCTGTTTGTGGCTCGTCGACTTATTGAATGTCGGCATGGATGTCGGCAGTGACAGCTACTAAACGGGAGTGGGGAAAAAAACTTGAAAGAGTGGTTGCATTTGAGAAAAAAATGTCAAAACACAGTAGCATTTTAGATAAGTACTGGAAAATGTGGGGAAAGTGGAATGCATATAGTGCCAATGTATGTATATGATGTGGGCAGGGCCGGCTTTAGGGGTGTGCGAGCTGTGCAGCCGCAAAGGGCGCCATGGCAATAAGGGCACCATGCGGCCGACACAGCTCGTCCTGGGGGCGGCTTCTCTCCCCCTCACCGCTTGCCATCCGATATGACAGCGCTCCCTCGTCCGCCCCCCCTCCCCCACTTCAGGGGGGGCACAAGCGCCTGCTGTCAGGATGGCCAAGTGGTGAGGGGGAGAGAAGCCGCGCCCGCAGCTGTCAGGATGGCCGAGCGGGTAGGAGATCGGATGGGAACTTTACTGCAAGTAGAAGACTTTATAAGAGCGTGATCAACTGTATTTAACTCATGAGGATCTTTTCCCTTTGTTTCTTATGATCATCATCATATTGAATCTTTTCTTTTTGTTTTGTTGGTTTGTTGTTGGTCTGGTTTTTTTTTGTCTTCTTTCTTTCTTTTTTGATGATATGATTGGAGTATATGTTATGTACATGTCTGTAAACTTTTAAAATGGTATAATAAATATTAAATATATAATAAGTATTAAAGTTTAAAAAAAAATCACCTGTGGCAGTGAAAGCAGCTCACACATAAAGCTCTATGCTCTGATGGGTGGCCCTAGGACCCAATGAAAGGTGTTAGTGCCTCCCTCCTGTGCTCTGAGAGCTTGTCACGCCCCAGCCTCGTGGCTGTACTCCGGGCGCTTGTCACTCCTCCCCCTGAGTGCCCGGACCTGTGCTGAGTAGGGTTGGTGGGTGTCTGATGGTGTTCTTCTATGATCTGAGGATGATACCATGCTGCTATGCATCAAAGAAATAGCCAATGCTTGCAGCCCCAGACTGTAAGTGCACAAGGAGTTGCACCTTGTTATGGAAATTCACTTGCCAAACGCAAAGAATTTCCCCCGTTGTACTACGCTCCTTTGTGCAAGGACTGGAAGTATTTCCTTCAATAGTCATGTAGAGTCAGGAGACAGATGTTGCTTGCTTGATAATCCCATGCTTAGAGACCTGAGCACAGGTATGTTTATTGTTTATACCTGCCCAACAGGAAGTGATGTCAGACAGGAAGGGGTGTCTCAAACAGCGAGACAGGAAGTGATGGCAAACCAACAGATGATTTCAACAACCAGCAAACCAGGAAGTGGGACAGACAGGAAGTGAACAGGAGTCAGCTAACAAATCACTTGTAGTAGAACAATCACATGTAGTAGAACAATCTATGACCACCGGAGTGACTTTATCCAGCGTTGCTCAGTGATCAATACCACATAACGTTACTAGGATTCTCATGCGCGCTCATTCACAGGGACAACATCATTATCTCTAGCGTGTTGATCAGGCACACCAGAGAGAACAAACGCACGTTCCTTTCATAAACTGTGTTCCAAACAAATGTATCCACGCAAGCCAATAAATCCATGCATTGCACGGGGGGCCCCAGCCGGCGTCCATACATTCGCCAAGAAGACACTGCTCCGCCACGCATAAGATATCTCCTCCAATGGATTAACCTCCCAGTGTCTATTTAAACCGAGACACGGAGACTAATGACAAAATATTACAATACACTAAAAAACACATCCTAGTAAAATATCCACAACAACCTACAGGGAACATACACCATGTGTGTGCATTTCTGCTATAAGTGCTGTGCTGCCTGGAAAGTGCTTTATCCATTCTTATGTCTGTACTGTAACATCCACTGATGTTTGTGCTGGATTTCCAGAATGTATTATGGGATGTACATTAAAAATAAATGCCATTGTCACAGCAATGTGTCTGTTATATTGTGGGCAGCTCTAATACTACTCTGACCCCAAGGGGTTGATTTACTAACCTTATAAACACACCACGAACGTGTATACACCTCTGCAGTGTGTTCCCTCCCAGCATGATCTATGGGTGGAATCTAAACACCTTTTGTAATGTGTACACACCCAGCAGGTGTGTTGTGCAAAGCCCTGAAGGAATTCCAAGGTGATGTTGGGTAAATTAGCTCTATGTTGTGTTGCTTGCGTTGATGAATGCAAGGAATGTAAATGCATGAGCTAACCATTTTTGTCTAAACTGTGAAGCAGCATTATATATGCATCATGTGCATGATTTTTACATATATGGCATTAGTGGAAATATGCTTTTAGAGACTTTTTGGTTGATAAATACATTTTGCTGTGTGAAAATCACACACACCTGGTGTGTGTGTGTGTTTAGGTTAGTAAATCACCCCCCAAAACTCTGCGTTACTACTGAACCCTGAAGCTCAGAACTCTGTGTTATTTATTACCGACCCCTGAACTCTTCCTTGCTTACTACTGTCCCCTGAATTCTGTGTTACTAACCGTACTACTGACCCCTGAACCCTGCATTACCTACTACTGTCACCTAAACTCTGCGTTTTGTACTACTGTTCCCTGAACTCTGATTTACTTACTACTGTCCCCTGAACTCTCTGCATTAACTACGACTGAGCTCTGAACTCTGCATTACTTATTACTGTCCCTAGAACTCTGTGTTAATCACTACTTAGCTGTGAACTCTGCTTTACTTACTACTTTCCTCTGAACTCTGCATTACTTACTACTGAGCTTTCAATTCTGCGTTACTACTGACCCCTGAAGTTCTGAACTCCACGTTACTTCCTGCAGACCCCTGAAGTTCTGAACTCTGCAATACTACTGACCCCTGAACTCAGCATTACTACTGACCCCTGAACTCTGCATTACTTACTACTGACCCCTGAACTCTGCATTACGTATTACTGAACCCTGCGTTACTTACTACTGATCCCTGAATTCTGCATTACTTACTCCTGACCCCTGAACTCTGTGTTACTTATTCCTGACCCCTGAACTCTGCGTTACTTACTACTGTGCTCTCAACTCTGCATTACTTAGTCCTGATCCCTGAACTCGGCATTACTCCTTCCAGTTGTTCCCATTTCCTCCTGTGTCAGAGCTCACTGCAAGTTCCTGTTGCTTGGAACATGTTTCACGGGCAACACTTGCCCTTAATCAACCTATGCATAGTAGATGTACAGAGTAGTATAGAACAGTTGAGTTGGAATCAGCAATGCATTTGCACACATGCTTGAAGGTGTATATTTGTATATGCACAAATGTACACCTTCAATCATGTGCACACACTGGTCATATAAATTATAATATGACAAAGTAATTTATACACCTCTAACAATTCCCACTATTTCATTTATATAATGCATATCTCAGTGGTTTATATATTCAAGTTCATCCAGTGCTTTATCACTCTTGGTTGTTTTGCAGTCACTCAAGATTCACACTTGGGAGTGTATTCATTTTATCCACATATGCTATACAAGTTCTAATAACTACACTATGCTATTGAGCTTTTGTGCTTATGTTTTGTAATTGCTTTCTAACAAAAAACTTAGGATTTCCTGGAGAGGGAGGGGTTATATGGGGGTCCTCACAGCTGTGGCCAGTGTCCAATCACCTGGTGATACCTGGATATTACCCATTTTTCTCTGAATCTGTCTTTGTCCTGTATTGTACTGCAAAAACAGATTTTACTGGCAAGTCAAAGCTCACATTTTGTTCCAATGTGTTTAGGATGCTCTCTCTATTATGGAAAAGACTACAGATTTTTACTGAATCTGAATCGTTCCTGTCTACAACCTGGATATCTGTGTTTTGGTAATGTTCACTGGCAACTGTAGCTTATACTATTATAACAGTCTTTTTTTGTTTTTGTTTTTCTCCTAAGCTTTAGAAATGGATTGCAAGAAAGTTAACCTTTTAGATCTGGAACTTCTTATTGATGAACAAGGCAAGATCCAGGCCAAACAATACAACAAAGCACCGGAAACAGAATCATTGTTTGGTGAGGGCTCACCTTCCAGTTCTGTGGATAAAGGTACTTTATCTTGTGTTGTTTGGGAGGGCTAACCTATACCAAAAAAAATTTTGAAGGTTTAGCATGTTCAAAAGGAATTCTGCAAAGCAACCTGTTTATAAAACCTCTATGACACTGTGCATTGGGCTCTCTTGACTATAACAGTCATACATATGTGAAAAAATTAAAGACATCAGAACTTTTAAATTAAATTCAAATTAAAGACAGACATGATCACAGCAACTTTGTCATCCTGCAGCATTTCTGGAACTGGTGATAATATACTGTATGTTCCCATAAAACATCTGTCAGTCATGTTGATTCCATTGCCGTTGAGCAGAAACACAAACAGCATAGCTCCCACTGACTCCCAATAATACTATGTCAAAACTTTTGATTTGATTAAAATCAGTATTTGTTTTATAAAACTAGTAGGGATTTGAAATTAAGGAGAAATCCTAATGTTCATAAATTAACTGATTACCTGAGATCTTTCTAAAAGACAAAATAAAAAAATAATAGTGTGAACGGTCATGGAGAGGCAAAGGACCCGTGAGAGGGCATCTGCATTGGTCTGAAGCTTCCCCACTCTGTGCTCCACTGTAAACTTAAAAGCCTGTAAAGCCAAGAACCACCTCGTAACCCGGCTGTTCCTTTCTTTACTTTTGCACATACATTTGAGAGGGCTATGGTCAGTGATCAGTTTGAACTGCCTACCCAACAGGTAATATTTGAGGGCGTCCAAGGCCCATTTGACAGCCAAACATTCTTTCTCAACAATGGCATAATTCCTCTTGTGTTTATTAAGCTTCCTGCTGAGATAGACCACAGGGTGCTCCTCCCCCTCTCTGATTTGGGACAGTACAGCGCCCAGACCCACATCAGAGGCATCTGTCTGTACTACAAACTCCTTCGTGAAATCTGGGGTCACAAGCACCGGTTGAGCACACAAAGCTTGCTTAAACCTCTTAAATACCTCATCCGCCTCAGAATTCCACGTAATCATGACTGACTTTCTACCCTTCGTCAAATCAGTCAGTGGAGCCGCAATGGTGGCAAAATGGGGGATGAAGCGCCGATAGTAGCCCGTGATCCCAAGAAATGCTCTCACTTGTTTTTTATTTATAGGTTGGGGTCACTTTTGAATCGCCTCAATCTTATTGATTTAAGGCTTAACCAAACTCCGACCAATGATATAACCCAAATATTTTGCCTCCTCCAACCCCATGGAACACTTTTTTGGGTTGGCTGTGAGTCCAGCCTTTCTAAGAGAGTCGACTACCGCTTACACCCTTACCAAATGAAACTGCCAGTTCGGGGCTGTGTACTACTACATCGTCCAAATAAGCCGCTGCATACTGTCGATGAGATCTCAGTATTCTATCCATCATTCGTTGGAATGAGGCAGGGGCACCATGCAAACCAAACGGCATCCTCTTATACTGGAAAGACCCCTCGGGGGTATAGAATGCTGTCTTTTCTTTTGCACTGTCAGTCAGGGGTATTTGCCGGTATCCTTTAGTCAGATCTAACGTGGTTATATATCGGGCAGTTCCCAGTCTGTCAATGAGCTCATCCACCCAAGGCATCGGGTAGGCATCAAATTTGGACACATTATTTAACGTTCTAAAATCATTGCAAAACCTTATGCTTCCATCTGGTTTTGGAACCAGCACGATTGGACTTGACCAATCACTATGGGACTCTTCGATCACCCCCAATTCTAACATTTTCTTTATTTCTTCCGCGACCGCTTCTCATCTAGCTTTGCGTATTCTATACGGCTTTATATTTACATGAACACCAGGTTCAGTAATTATGTCATGCTGTATGACTGTGGTCAATCCAATCATTTCAGAGAAAAAAAATCTGTATTTCTTCTCAAACTCTTTTACCTCCTTATGTTGAGCCACCGATAAGGTTTCAGCTATTGGGACAGCAGGTGTGGAGGGGCCTGCATCTTTTCGAGGGGTTGGGATAGCCACCAGGGCTTCTCTGTCCCTCCAGGGCTTTAAGAGGTTGACATGATAGATTTGCTTGTGTTTTCTTCTCCCTGGCTGGTGAACTTTATAGTTTAAGAGGTGAGCGAACCTGGTATGTGTTCGCTCACCTCCCGATCTACTGAGCCGACCTGTGACAGTGTCATTGCCACAGGTCGGCTAGAACTATGAGGTGAGTGGAAATCACTCATCTCATAGTTCTCCTTTAACATGCTCTCAAGCGTCTCATTAAATCTCTCCACCAGTCCATCAGTTTGGGGGTGGTAGACAGACGTGCGCAAGTGTGAGATTTTGAACAGCCTACATAATTCCTTAGTCACTCTAGACATAAATGGCGTCCCCTGATCTGTTAAAATCTCCCTTGCAATACCCACGCGACTAAACAACTGAACAAGCTCCTTGGCAATAGTTTTAGCAGAGGTATTGCGCAAGGGTATGGCTTCAGGATATCGCGTAGCATAGTCCAGTATTACTAGTATATGCTGGTGACCTCGGGCCGACTTAACCACTGGACCCACCAGATCCATGCCAATTCTTTCAAAGGGGACCTCAATAATCGGCAAAGGTACAAGCGGACTACGAAAATGGGGAGATGGTGCCGAATACTGACACTCTGGGCATGACTCACAATATGCCTTTACCTCTGCATGTAAACCCGGCCAAAAGAATCTCTGGCTTATTCTCTCCTTAGTTTTTTCTATACCCAGGTGTCCACCCATTATATGACCATGAGCCAGATCCAACACCATCCTACGGTATGGTTTTGGGACTGCTAGTTGGTCCACCACGTCCTCCCCTTGCTCTACCACCTGATACAGCAAATCATTTTTTTGCACCATGTAGGGGAAGGACAGTCTTACATCAGGATCAATGGGTTTCCCATCTATCATTTTTATGTTTTCCCTGGCTCTAGTCAGAGTGGAGTCTTTTATTTGTTCTGTAAGGAAATCATCCTTCCTGACTTCCAAGCCAGGCATATAATTTGGTCCACTTGCAGCACTAGAGCCAGGCACAACATCCTGTTCATTAGTCACAATCTCTGGGTCAGGCTCCGCCTCCTCCCCAGCCATTACAGAAAGAGGGAAAGGCATACCACCTTCATTAGACACACCCACAATATCCTTCCGTTTTACAGTCAAAAGGTTCCGGACTAAGTTCCCTAGGTTCACCTCTAGGGGGAGCACAATCCACCTGGACCTTTTTATTTTCCCAAAGTCTCCAAAACTGTGGAAAATCCTTCCCCACTATAGCTTCATGAAGCAGGGAGAGTACTACACCCACAGAATGTGTCACAGAGCCCCATGGGGTATCAATGTCCACTACAGCAGTCTGGTAATCATGTGTGTCACCATGTATACAAATAACCCCAATAGTGCTAGGGTGGTACCTGCTGAGGCTGAGAAAGTCGGATCCTCAAGGCAAATTGAACTGTCTGCTTGCTACAAGCTATTTTTCCTCAACATCATATGTCTATGAACCTGTTTTGCTGATACCAGTTATCTACCTACTAATCCTATGCTTACTGCATGTGCCTTGTCAGCTTGCTACTAGCTATTTTTCCTCAAACATCATATGCCTAAGAACCTGTTTGCCTGATACCAATTAACTACCTCCTAACCATACGCTTATGTGCATTGTCTGCTTGCTGCAAGTGATTCTGCCTAAAGTCATATGCCTATGAACCTGTCTGCCTGATACCAGTTAACTACCTGCTAATCTATGCTTAACTTGAACTACCATACCTGCTCACTATCCTACCCTCCATACTTACCCTGTTGTTGATCCACAGTGCTAACAGGTTGCTAACGGGGCGTGATGTGAAGCAGCTCCCTCCTAGCCTTATCCACATTAAGGCATCAGAGGGAGAGCTGCAATCTGATACCCGTTCCTCCAAAAAGGGAAGCCAGAACCACAGCTGCGGTCCAAGAACGTCGTACCACTGGGGGCAAGCGTTACACACATCTATCTCTCAATACGTTCCTGACATGATGCAGTACACACCACTTGTGCAAAGAAAGACATGCGTTTTCTCAACATAGCATAATCACATTGCATAGGTTGATCCGTCAATGGACAATTAGGAGCAATATGTCCTAACCCATGGCAACGAAAGCATTTTATGGGTTCTGCACCCAGTCATTTATATGGCCTCCTGGTCCTTCCTGACCTACCAGGCCAGTCTCTAGGTCCAGAGCCTATAGTCTCTCCAGTTTCAGCAAATGTCTTATAATTTTCTCCCGTGCCCTTAACCCCTGGAACAGGCTTACCAGGTCCTCTGGGCAGGTATCCCCTGGGTGAGACGGGAAGCTCAAGCACGGGGGGACTTAGCATGTCTGTTGCTGTGGTGTATCGCTCTACCATGTCCACTAGCTGGGTAGCAGTTTTGGGGTCTCCATGGCTGACCCATTTCCTTAGGGTGGTAGGGAGAGCCCGCAAATATCGGTCCATCACCACACGCTCCACTATATCCGGTGGCGACACTGTCTCAGGTTGGAGCCACTTCCAGGTACAGTGTATCAGATCAAACATTTGGGACCTTGGGGGCTTTTCAGCCTTATAGGTCCACCCATACACCCACTGGGCATGGACCGCCGTGGTAACACCCAGTCTTGCCAGGATTTCAGCCTTAAGTACATCATAATCCTGAGCAGCCTCAGGTTCCAAGTCGTAGTAGGCTTTTTGGGGTTCACCTGACAAAAAAGGTGCTAC
>NW_017308692.1:28273-31327 GCF_000935625.1 Nanorana parkeri
GCGCCACTGCGCAGGCGCGCCGTGTTGCTCCTCCCACTCTCGGACAGCGTCCGTCGCTGTCACTGCGCAGGCGCGCCGCAAGACTCCGCCCACTCGCTCGAACAGCCGGCATAAAGCCGCGGCCCACCGTTTGATCGGCGTCCCACTATTGTTGAAGCAGGACGCTGATCAAACCAGCATCCCCCTGCTGCTCCAGGATCCCAACACCAGCGAAGGAAAGGAGTGCTGCAGTGACCCTCTCCCATTAGAGTTCCACAGAACTGCAAGTATACCAGCCATAGCTGTATGGCTATGATAGAGAACTCCACAGCACTTTCCTCAAGGCAAATTGAACTGTCTGCTTGCTACAAGCTATTTTTCCTCAACATCATATGTCTATGAACCTGTTTTGCTGATACCAGTTATCTACCTACTAATCCTATGCTTACTGCATGTGCCTTGTCAGCTTGCTACTAGCTATTTTTCCTCAAACATCATATGCCTAAGAACCTGTTTGCCTGATACCAATTAACTACCTCCTAACCATACGCTTATGTGCATTGTCTGCTTGCTGCAAGTGATTCTGCCTAAAGTCATATGCCTATGAACCTGTCTGCCTGATACCAGTTAACTACCTGCTAATCTATGCTTAACTTGAACTACCATACCTGCTCACTATCCTACCCTCCATACTTACCCTGTTGTTGATCCACAGTGCTAACAGGTTGCTAACGGGGCGTGATGTGAAGCAGCTCCCTCCTAGCCTTATCCACATTAAGGCATCAGAGGGAGAGCTGCAATCTGATACCCGTTCCTCCAAAAAGGGAAGCCAGAACCACAGCTGCGGTCCAAGAACGTCGTACCACTGGGGGCAAGCGTTACACACATCTATCTCTCAATACGTTCCTGACATGATGCAGTACACACCACTTGTGCAAAGAAAGACATGCGTTTTCTCAACATAGCATAATCACATTGCATAGGTTGATCCGTCAATGGACAATTAGGAGCAATATGTCCTAACCCATGGCAACGAAAGCATTTTATGGGTTCTGCACCCAGTCATTTATATGGCCTCCTGGTCCTTCCTGACCTACCAGGCCAGTCTCTAGGTCCAGAGCCTATAGTCTCTCCAGTTTCAGCAAATGTCTTATAATTTTCTCCCGTGCCCTTAACCCCTGGAACAGGCTTACCAGGTCCTCTGGGCAGGTATCCCCTGGGTGAGACGGGAAGCTCAAGCACGGGGGGACTTAGCATGTCTGTTGCTGTGGTGTATCGCTCTACCATGTCCACTAGCTGGGTAGCAGTTTTGGGGTCTCCATGGCTGACCCATTTCCTTAGGGTGGTAGGGAGAGCCCGCAAATATCGGTCCATCACCACACGCTCCACTATATCCGGTGGCGACACTGTCTCAGGTTGGAGCCACTTCCAGGTACAGTGTATCAGATCAAACATTTGGGACCTTGGGGGCTTTTCAGCCTTATAGGTCCACCCATACACCCACTGGGCATGGACCGCCGTGGTAACACCCAGTCTTGCCAGGATTTCAGCCTTAAGTACATCATAATCCTGAGCAGCCTCAGGTTCCAAGTCGTAGTAGGCTTTTTGGGGTTCCCCTGACAAAAAAGGTGCTACCAGCCCCGCCCACTCACATCTCTGCCAACCTTCTCGTTCAGCAATCCTCTCAAAAGTAGTGAGGTAGGCTTCCACATCATCTGCAGCTGTCATCTTTTGCAGGTAATAGCTGGCACGCTTCACCTTTTGTTCCACTGGTATTGAAGCCACAGAGTTGCCCTTTAATTCTAGGAGGCTCTGAGCCACCTCCTTGAGTACCTCTCGATCTGCTTGCTGAGCCTCCAACATCTGCCGCTGAGCTGTAATGGCCTGCTGCTGGGCCTCTGCAAACTGGCAATTTGTCTCTTGTTGGGCTGTAGTGGCCTGCTGCTGGGCCGCAGTGGCTTGAAGCAAAGCCCTTATCACATCCTCCATCATGCAACTTGCTCAGGGAAATGCCCGCCAAATCCACCATATGTGGGGGTATAGCTCGAAGGGGGGGGATCACCTTCCCTGGGAAAAAAGCAGTCCAGGCAGCCAAGTTCTTTTTCTTTCTGAACACATCCAACGTGTATCTCTCTCAGAAGGCTGTCTGAGTCCCAGGCCAGAGCAAAACCATGTCTCAACCTTCCCCTTTTATCTCACCTGGACAAGCACTCATCAAGCAATCAACTATCCATGTGAGACACAAAGCCCGAGCTGGACTATCCAGACCCAATGTCAAAGCAAAACCCTGGTCAGGGTTCCGCTATTCCTGCACATAGGATAGAAAGCGAGGGGAAACATACCGCCCTTCAATGATGTCTCCTCTCCTTATGTCACTAATAGATTATATATATATATATATCAGTGTAAATTAAATATTAAAATATTAAAATATTATTGGTGACAATAAATAGTAAGGTTCAAAATGTGCAATGCGATTTCTCAGCAAGTATAACACTTTGAAATTAAAACCACAGGTTATTATTCCATATAAGTAAAACAGAACCATATATCTCATGAAATGCAGCTAGTGAAACTCTATAGTATGAGGTGATGACAAAAGAATGTGTGCAGATTTATCACATGACTCCTCCCAGCATACAGATGTTTATCTGCTGAAGTAAAAAAAAAAAATGTATGCATAGCAGATTAAACCATTGGATCATATTAGCTTCTGTTCTCACAAAATTGAAATTAGAGATACTTTTTTACTGCAGATAAAAAATCTCTAATCTGCTTTTGATTGGTTGGTTTAGGCCTGTTGCTTCTTGCAGGCCTATTCTGCCTATATTCAGTAATCTTTTTCATGGTCTAAAATATACAAGCTGTTAAAAAGCATTTTAGATAATTATTACACTTAAATAAATGGGGACAGGTTAATTTTTATTTTCTATAGATTGAAGACACATATCTCTTAAACCTATAAATTACCCCTGTAGGTTCAGGAGCTATGCCTGTTTTCTCCCCCATCTCTTTCATGCTCTTTCCACTATCTTCATATGCCCCCTGGACTCTCCCATCACCACGGTCCCCCCT
>NW_017308692.1:31337-53963 GCF_000935625.1 Nanorana parkeri
ATCCTCCGATCCTGGCGCGGCAAAACTGCAGAATGATGAGGGGGCAGGGATATCCTGTTTCCCCGCTTCCCTCACTTGCTTTGACCGAGTCTGGTGGGCGCGAGGTCCCCGGAAGCGCGAGGCCTCAGCCGGGGGGGCAGCACAGTCCCTGTGCATAGATGACGGTGTGCATGCACCGGCTGCACCGGTTCTGCCACTGGTGACAAGAGCCTGTGGTGCTATAACCCTGAGCTCATGAGTAGGTGGCTTCAAGGTTTTCAGCAAGGTTGTTAGTGTCCAGCAGGTTCTGACAGGTGCTGTTTACTCATATGATTCTCTTTAGTCTATCTGTGATAGCAAAGGTTGGATGATGTGTTCAATTACCTAACCTCCTTCCCCAAGAGACCAGCTACATTGCATAAGGTGAGGGTAAGGTAGGTATGAATAAAAAATAAAAAAAGAGTGCGCAATGCATGGGCATAATGGATTGAAGATTGTTCAGCCCTATTGACAGCACTGCTCCTCAGAGTGCATATTCAGTGGTTAATCGATTGTAAATCTCTCCAGCCTGTTGACATCACTGCTTCTCAGAGTGCAAATGCATGAACTTCTGGATTATAACTCTCATCACCAGTATTGCTCCCCAAAGACAGAGTAAGCTGCTCAATTTGGGATGAAAGGTCCTCTTCAAGCTGTGATACAGCTGCTACACATGCATGACAAGGGCATTGTATACGGCTCCTGTTGGTCAAATAACCTCCAACAACTAAATTCAATAATAACTCTATTAATGAATGACACGACACAGGTCTTGGATTCTTAGTGGCCACAGCAGCCATTTTATTATTTAGTACCAAAGGCAAATTTAACCATTGTAACAAATTGTAACAAACTATACTGACCGCTGGAGTTTAGGTCCTTGATGTGATATCCATCACCAAAAATACCCAGTATCTGCCCACACGGCCCCCAGGCGCACAACACCGCCTCGGGGACTTGTAATCTTACATCAGATACTAAGTAGCTAATGATGGACCCTTTAAGACAGGGATGCCATACCAAAGATGGCTCCCCACTGTCACTTAAACCTCAAGCAAATATGTTGCACTTCAAGGACCCTAATACCCTGCTCGGCTGCAGTGACAAGACAACATGATAAAACAGAGAGAAAAAAAGGACAAAGTAGACAACAAAGTAGAAAGAGAAACATAAGGCAACAAATCAAATATGACAAATGGGGCGGGAGGGCGGGAAGCTGCTTCCACGCTGATGACCCCACCGAGACTGACCTTTCCTTCCCAAGGGGCCACCTATCCTCCTCCTCCCGGGACCCTGACCAATCGGGTAAGTGACACCACCCAAAAACCTTTTGAGATAATAATTTAACCCTATCTAAACCCTGTTAGCCTCTTCAAGACCCTGTCTGACTTGACAAGGGCATTGTATACGGCTCCTGTTGGTCAAATAACCTCCAACAACTACATTCAATAATAGCTATTAATGAATGACACGACACAGGTCTTGGATTTTTAGTGGCCACAGCAGCCATTTTATTATTTAGTGCCAAAGGCAAATTTAACCATTGTAACAAATTGTAACAAACTAAACTGACCGCTGGAGTTAAGGTCCTTGACATGATATCCATCACCCAAAATACCCAGTATCTGCCCACACGGCCCCCAGCCGCACAACACTGCCTCGGGGGCTTGTAATCTTACATCAGATACTAAGAAGCTAATGATGGACCCGTTAAGACAGGGATGCCATACAAAAGACGGCTCCCCACTGTCACTTAAACCTCAAGCAAATATGTTGCACCTCAAGGACCCTAATGCTAATACCCTGCCACAGCACCAGAGACGGGACCCCTCACGTCTCGGGTGCCCCACCACAAACAAAAAAGCTCACTGTATGCCATCCTGAAGACCTAAAGACCACATGTCGATCCCCACAGCATTGAGGTAAACACCATTCCCCTCGTAAAAACAGGCCTGGGTCCTTTTCCAAATCCCAATGGCGAGCAGCCAAGCCCCCATTGCGCACAACAAAGCGCGCCACCTCCTTGTTGACTTTGCCGCGGGCCTTAAGTTTGGCCACAGAGCAGGCCAACCGCCAAGAAGAGCGAGCAACGATATCCAACCAAACAATGATCATGGAAGGAAAAGAAGCCCGGAGCCGTAATAAAATCGAGCTTAATGTCTCTGATAAGGTCTCTCATAGAACGAAGGTCCAAATCATTCCCGCCCAAGTGCACGACCAACACGTCAGGTGCCCGATCTAATCGGGCGAAGTGATGGAACTCTGGCAAGAGCCTGCTCCAAACCATACCCGGGACACCGAGCCACCGAACAGTCACCTGATGCCGCAGAAACCCGGGCTGCCTGCCATCCGGCCTAATGTCAGCTCTGCGGGAACCCCACGACACATAAGAATGGCCAAGGATCCACACCAAGCAGGCAGGAGAATCTGTAAGAAATAAAAGAATAACGAAAACAACGGGCATGGGAACTTCAAAAGCACAAAAGTCAGACCGGCGACCCGCAAACAAAACAGAATAGAAAAACAGCAAGACAGAGAACATAAATGCCAGAACTCACAGAAGGTGGGGGCGTACATATAATTTTGTATCGACTGGATTCCCACCTACCAATCCGTTTGATGACATCTTCCCCCAGGCCCCAACGAGCATCAAAAAAGGTCCGCCCAAAGAAAGACGCAAAGTCAGGAAGTTGCAAACAGCCTGAAACGGGCAAGCTGGCAACTGTGCCAGGGGGTAAAGCACTACTGAAACCCCCCTACCTTCCTGATCGGTTTTAGACCGATGAATGAAAAGGCAAATAGAATCACGGCCAACCAAAACATCCCCATATCGGAGGCCACCAGAACCTGCCTTAGTAGCGCTAACCAGCTCCCCAATACGCAACGCACCATAAAAGGCAAGCGTGAAGGCAGCACGAAAAAGAGCCTGCTCATAGGAAGAGTACCAACAAGCGAAATCTGTCCCACTGGAATCGAGAAAGAGAATCAGCGAGGGAATTAGAGGAACCTGGCAAATGAACAGCATAAACAAATGAATTCAATTTGAGGCAAGACAAAACCAAATAACGCAAAAGGCGAACCACAGGAGGCGATGCAGCCGACACATTGTTAATACATGACACCACCCCCATGTTGTCACAATGAAAACGGACCCTCTTATTCCCAAATGAATCGCCACAAACATGCACTGCCAACACGATGGGGAACAATTCCAACATAAGGTTTTTTAACAAGCCAGCCTCCCCCCAAGATGACGGCCAGGGGCCCGCACACTATTTGCCTGCAAAATAAGCTCCAAAACCGAAGGAACCCGCGGCGTCGGTAAAGAGAGCCAGGTCAGCGTTGGAGATGGGAGCATCCATCCACAGAGAACGACCATTGTAGGAGTTCAAAAAATCTTCCCAGACACACAGATCATCCCTGAGTTCTCTGGACAAATGAATGTGATGAGTGGGAACCGTAACGCCGGCCGTAGCAGCCGACAGACGGTGACAAAAAACATGGCCCATCGGAATTATGCGGCACGCGAAATTCAATTTGCCGAGAAGGGACTGCAATTGTCTCAGCTGAACCTTTTTTGCCCCACGCACCAGCCGTACAGAAATGAGCAAATTACTCTCGCTTGCGCAATCCGCCTCAGGAAAGCAAATATAAAAAAAATTTAAAAGCAAATTCTTTTCTACCGCAAAACCGGCAGTAATGCGATACTGTAGCTCATGTTGTAAAACCCAAAACAATGGCAGAGGGGGCATGAATAGCCCTCTCAAGAAACAAAAAAATGCCCAAACATTCAAAATTTACTCTTTACAAAAAAACTTAGTCTTGCTATATATATATATATATATATATATATTGAAATTCAGCAAAAAGTAAGAATTTCCCTTAAAACTGAAACTCAATACAAAAACAGAAAAGAATTAAAAGAAAAAAAACTTATTGCCTTTGGAACACACACCCTGCAATCGAACAATTGTGTCATTAACATATCACTGTTTTGGTGGGTTCGCCTGAAACAGTAAACAATGCAAGTACAATTTCTTTCCACCCCGGGCATTGATATGCTAATTTTCCCAGTCTCAAGCCAATGTTAGATTCATTTTACCAGAGAAGCAGGATTTAACATTACAAAAAGTCCCCAATACAGGTTTCTAGGGAAAGAAAAGTTACATTAATCTAGGTCCATTTTTCCTGCAAAATACAAACAGTAAAATGGTTTAGAAAGATCTCAACAACATTTCTTCATCTCTCCTTCTCTGGTACACAAAATTTGAGACCCAGAACCAATCTCGTTCTTTCCTAAGCTTAACATTTTCCCATTTCAACAATTCATATCGGGCTTTACAATCTGTTCCATGAGTCCAAGGCCCCGGCTGTTCCTGGCTTCTATGCCTTTGCAAAGAACCATATCTGGGACCGTTACCCCACCTTGGTGAATAGACCACTTGACTCCTCGGTGTGGTTCTGGGAGACTTAGCATCCCTATGTGTGTTGCCATGAGTTACCACGCAGTAACTAGCAATGTGCCCAATTCTTTGGCATGCGAAACAACGCTTAGCTTGCCTCCCCGCACGAAACCTCTGAGCACATGCCGACTTACCCTGCTGCGGACTCACCACAGACTTATCTGAGGTAACCTCTTGGACTGTATTAATACGTCTTACCACAGTTACATCGTCAATCTCCATCCCTGAGTCCGTTTCAGAATCTGACCCAGAGTCCCCAGAAACATTAGCTGCAGTCATAATCGCACTATGACTCTCTAACGGTTGTTTCAATGACTCTGAATTAATCTGGACCAAACCCCGAGAAAGCTCGGCCTGCGATTCCATTACGCTTTCAGTCAACCGTTCCTTGCGCAGCTCAGTCACAGAACATTCATTCTCAGTGCTAGCTTTAGCTGTGTGCTGGACAAGAGTTCTCAATCTCCCAATTTCAAGTTTTAAATCTTCTACCTGTCCTTCCAAACTCAGCTTCAGCCTACAAGACTCCTGATATTTATCAGCTATCCAACCAGCAGCAAAAATCAGAGCATACTTTGCCTTTCGTTTGTGCCACTTTCTGGAAGCAACCATATGTGTTACACAACTCTGCGCTTGTAGCCACGGGTCAGGAGACCCTTGCATGGCTTCAACAATGGCCGCCGTGCCTTCCACTTTTGCTACCTCCTTTAAAAATGGCTTCCATGATACAGGAATTGTAACACTGCAATCGCATTAATGCCATCAAACTCTATGGCTTGTTGTCCCAATACTTTTGGCACAGAACTACAAAACACCACCCTTTTACACTGCAGTACCTGTAATAACCACCATTAACTATGCCAAACAATTCAGTATAACAGCCACAGACACTCAAGCATTAAGCAAAATCAGTAACTCTCGGACAATTTCACTACTAAACTGCCCCTAATGTTCACACAATGATAAGAGTTACAACAAGACAAAATCACTATCCTGCACAAAAACAAAACATTTGATGTAAAAAACAAAACAAATCGCTTTCCATAGACACTGACACTCAGCTGAAAGTGAACCAGCTTAAAACTGAATTCCTTGTAAAAAAAACCTGCAGCACCAAACCGAATCCAACAAAAACCAAATTTTAATTCAGAACTGCAACAATAGCACTAAAGCTGCCTTCTAAAACTAAAACCAAATAAAATCACTACAAAAACAAGATGGCCGCACAGCCATGCGGTCCTGAATGCAAAAACAAAACACAAAGGAAAACAAAGATGGCCGCTGGCCACACGGTCATACACAAAGCAAAACAAAGATGGCCGCTGGCCACACGGTCTTACACAAAGGAGACCACAATGGTCGCTCTGAGATCCAGTACAAACACAGAGAAATACACCAATAACTGAGCTTTAGAGCCTAGAAGACAAAACCGCATCAAACTGACTTCCAGCCCAAAAACAAATAGATTTCCGTTAAAACACTTTTACCACAAAAACCCAGCACTGAGCTCCTCACCACACACACGTCACAATCTGACCATACAATCTCTGCACAATCATCTCCACCACAAACTACACAACTCAAAGCACTTACCCAGTCCTGGCAAAAAGAGCGAAAACGTTCTTTCGTCGAGCAGAAATTCTCTGACACAGCGGGCAAAAATACAGTTTTACTTACAGTCTCTCCCACCTTTTGTCAGCTGTGCAGAGAATCCTCCAACTCCTACCAGTGACTCACCATTTGTTATGGAAATTCGCTTGGTTCAACGCACAAATCATTAAGCTGCGCCAAACACAAAGAGTTTCCCCCGTTGTACTACGCTCTTTTGTGCAAGGACTGGAAGTATCCCTTCCGGAGTCATGTAGAGTTAGGAGACAGGAGCCAGATGCTGCTTGCTTGATAATCCCATGCTTAGAGACCCGAGCACAGGCTTTGTTTAATGTTTTATAGCTCCCCCCAACAGGAAGTGATGTCAGACAGGAAGGGATGTCTCAAACAGCAAGACAGGAAGTGATAGCAAACCAGCAGATGATTTCAACAACCAGCAAACCAGGAAGTGGGGCAGACAGGAAGTGAACAGGAGCCAGCTAACAAAACACATTAGTAGAATAATCACATGTAGTAGAATAATCTATTACCACCGGAGTGAGACTATGATTCTCATGCGTGCATATTATCTCCAGCGGTTGATCAGACGCACTAGGGACAATAAACGCACGTTCCTTTCATATACTGCGATCCAAACAAATGTATCCACGCAAGCCAATAAATCCATGCATTGCACGGGGGGCCCCAGCCGGCGTCCATACATTCGCCAAGAAGACACTGCTCCGCCACACATAAAATATCTACTCCAATGGTTTACCCCCTGTGCCTATTTAAACCGAGACACTGAGAGACTAATGACAAAATATTACAATACACTAAAACCACATCCTAATAAAATTTCCACAACAGAACATAAACTAGCGGCATACGCTGATGATATCCTATTTTTTATTAGGCAAACTAGGATCACCATTCCAAACCTTCTTAAAGAGTTTGAACGATTCGGTACGCTCTCAAACTTTAAGATTAATTTACATAAATCTGAACTATTGAACCTTAACACCCCTGCTGCGGAATGCCAAACCTTGCGTTCAACCCTACCATTTACTTGGCAAACCGAAAAATTAAAATATCTAGGTACATACCTGACCCCTACATTCTCGGATCTCACGACTCACAATTATCTCCCTCTTCTGAATAATATTAAATTTGATCTCACAAAATGATTAAATCATCAACCATTCCTGTCACTAACGGGTAGGATATCCTCCATCAAGATGAATATACTACCCAGAGTGCTGTACATCCTACAGACGGTGCCTATCTCTCTTCCAGTTTCCTTTTTTAAGACATTACATAAAATTATAGACAGATTTATATGGAACCGATCCGGGGCACGAATCTCCCGACAGACTCTGGTAAGAAGTAAAAATACCGGGGGTCTTGCCTTACCAGATTTCATAATGTATTATCAAGCTACGGCCATCAACAGAGTGTTGGACCGGGCCTACTATAAGGGGCAAAAACGGTGGGTGGACTTGGAGGAGGCACTAGCGGGCTGCTCCCTGTTCACAACCTGCTGGATACCTCCGGGATTCAGGGATCTTACCGATACCACCTCCCCCTTGACTATATCCACTCTAAACATATGGTCAAAGAGATATCCGCAAGTCCTTGGCCCTTATAATTCACCGTTGATGCCTCTACTAGGCCATTCATATTTCCCGCCAGGCCAATCGGACCCTGGATTTCGTAATTGGTCCTCCAACGATCTACCAAAACTACACAAACTCCTCCAAGACAATGGCCTCCTAACTCTACACCAAATACAAAGCCGTTATGGAACTACCCCGCTTGACCTTTGGCGCTACCGTCAAATACATCACTTTGTGACTGCACTCCCCAAACCGCTACGGTCAATGCAAGAACTATACCCTCTGGAATCTCTACTGTCTCAAACCACTCCACCCCTACATGGCATCTCGCAAATATATAAAACCCTCCTTGGCCTCAAGACCTTGTCCGACCCGCCATATCTTGCACAGTGGGAAGCTGAACTGGGAGTGAAACTGGACGCACAAAAAACAAAAATTCTACTCCTCAACTCTACCGCTTCCATTAGCACACAGGTGATGGAAGCCTCATTTAAACTCCTGACTAGATGGTACTATACGCCTGATCGTCTACATGCGATCATGCCCACTCACTCGCCAGATTGCTGGTGGGGCTGCGGCTCTAGAGGCACTCATAGCCACATATGGTGGTGCTGCCCTAGGATCCGTCCTTACTGGCAAAGAATACTCCTACTCATTGCCTCAATCACGGGCAACATAGTCCCAAATGACCCATGGACCTGCTTGCTACACTTGAACGACTCTGCTCCTCGTACTTACAAGAAATCATTGCTGCCACACTTGTTAAACGCTGCAAAATTCCTTATTCCGAAATATTGGAATAGTACTTCGATTCCATCCTTAAAAGATTGGGTACACAAAGTTGACTACTTATTTTTAATGGAAGAACTTACGCTCACCAGACGGGACCGCAAACTTCTCTTTGACTCTACCTGGGCTCCCTATGTAACTTTTAAACGATCTGAACATTATGCAACTTTGCTACAAGGATGATGGCGCAACGGAGGTGACAACGAACACCATACACTAGGGTCATAGAAGCAATTAAGATACCACTTGTTATTATATCATTTTGTATTTGTAAACGCATTTTTATTTTTGGGAAGCATTGTGAAACTCTGAGTCTCCTCCCCCCCCCACCTACATCTATCTGTCCTTTCATTCTGAATTCTAGCTCTCCCTCAACCCTCTTTTTCTTACTGCTCTAACCGGGTCCTTCCGGGTAATATTCTCTCTAACCACCATCTGGGTCCCATCCCACAAAGAATGTAGAATAAGGAAGATGTGATGTTGTTGATTTATGCATCTAACAGCCGGATGGCCTGATGGTGTTTACAATGTATGTCGAACTAATACTTGTGAAAAATTCAATAAACTTTGAATATTAAAAAAAACAACAAAAGTAAATTAAAAAACAAGAACCGAATTACTAGGAGATAAACCTAAGGAAGATGCCCTAAAAAGGGAAAGAAACTATACAAGAATGATCACCAAATTCGGCTCAGGATGGGAAAAACTAAGATCTATCATGACAAAACACTGGCACATCCTCGAACTATGCCCAACTCTAACTAAAATAGTAGGTCCGAGACCTCTTCTGACAGCGCGAAGAGCGGCAAATTTAAAAGATGCGCTACTGAGCTCAGAATTCAGACCGAAACGGTAAAATTAAGGATGCAATAAACCGAAAGGAATGTTTCCCTGTGGTAGATGTAGGATATGCCCACTGGTGGATAAAACAAACATGTTCAAAAATACAGAAGGCACCAAAACCTACAGTATAAACCATTTCATTAACTGTGAGACTAGCAAAGTAATATACCAACTAGAATGTCCATGCCATAAATATTATATAGGAAAAACAAAAAGACAATTAAGGATCAGGATCGGGGAACATCTAAACGATATTAAGAAAAAAGAAAAAGATAGTCCTTTAGCCATGCACTTTGCGGAAGCCCATGATGGTCAAACAACAGGTCTAAAAGTAAAAGCCATATATGCACTAAAACTGCCCCAAAGGAGGGGGGACTTTGATACTATACTCCTACAAAAAGAAAAAATTTGGGTTTATAGATTGAACACCCTGGTACCGATGGGTCTGAACAACGAATTCAACCGTTCAAATATCTATGAATGAGAATCCAATCCCACTAGAAAGCTGCCATAGACCCATCCACTGTCGACTCGAGACAGGTCTATGAAATATACAAAGTAGCAACATGTGGGACCTGTAACTTATCAAGATATTTATGTAACTGGTATATAGCTCAAGGAGATGCCGCTTTGGATACACTTAAGTATCTAGATCCTAAACCGCAAACAGATATTCACGATCAGGACAGCTACGTGTACAGCCAATCAAGTGTCCATATATCCAACCAACTACTAATCATAGTCAGTTTGACTTGCCATTGGTTTTTAATTTGTTGACAGCAAGTTGTCAGCTGTGTGTACTCTGTCATCTCTATTTTGATTAGAATAAAAGTTTTTTCTTAAAAATCATAATTGTGGTTTGTCCCCATCCTTAGTTAACCCTTGAACTGCTTTCACTTGAAAGACAGTTCGAACCCTTTTTTTTTTATGTATATTTTGGTTACTGACGGGATAGACGAACCTACCAAAAGGGTAATCTATAGAGCTGGATATCTCCAGGAGTGAAACAACCCAGTATTACAGTAACCCCTTTTCTTAGCGACCGGTGTTCCTGAGCTGGCCGATCACCCGGCCCTCCCAAGAAAGGGCTGGGAAGCAGGACGCGCAGGGGTCATAAGCCGCATCCAAAGGCTAATGTCCTTATGGTCCCAACGTAAAGAAGGCCTAACCGCTTTGCGCTGGCGGAATTGTTCATCTTAACGGAGCAAGGCAAGCCCCCCGTAAACCCGCTGTGCCTCGCCAATAGAGTCTAGGTAGCAAAACAAGGCGGAGCAATGTTCCGGGGCTTTTTCTCCTATAACGCTGGCTAGGTTGGCAAAAGCCTGAAGCCAGTTGGAAAAAGTACGAGGAATTAGGCGGTAACACCGCTTTTCTTCCTCCTCCTCCTTGCTATCGTCAGATTTTCCTTTTTCCAGGTTAAACTTCTCTAAAGGGAGGAGAGAAAAAATGTCAACGTAATCGCCCTTCCAGATGCGCTCCCTGACCTCTGGCTTTAAGTCAGCCCCTAAAGGATCCTCAAAACAAACATAGACGGCGGCATCAGCTAAATGCACCCTGTCGGTCTTCTGATCCGCAGAAACACATGTACCGGGAACCCCCATACCCGCCGGCCCAGGAACTCCCCCAGCAGATGTGGAAACCCGAGAACTGGAAAGTGCCGTAGCCATAGGGGGGGTGAAACCCACACTGGCGATGGCGATAAAAGAGACGAGGGCCCCTCGAACTTAGCCAAAAGATCCCTAAAACCGGTAAAGAAAGAATGGAGAACCGACGCCTGCGGTGTTGCAGAGGATGAGGAAGCAGAAGTAGATAATGGATGCGCGGTGGCAGGCAAAACGGAAAAAGTCTGAGCGACCGGTAAACCCCCCGCAGCCTGCCTAAGCCCACTCCCAGAGCCATATATTTCCCCCACAGATGAAACAGGCAATGACATAGGAATAGAAGAGGGCAAAATGCTGTACTCACCAGGCTGCACAAGGAGGGACTCCTGACCAGCCGAGCATCCGGATCCACTCACGGCGGGATGAAGAGGCGCTGGAACATCTGGACGGTCGCCATCGCTCACCTCCCCCTCCGACCTGGAATCTTGATGAAGGGAAGCAGCGGCATGGTCTTCTCTATCCCCACTTGGGGAGTGACATCCGGCTGCATGTGAGGAGGACTGTCCTCCAGGAGCCAGGCTCACTACACAGCTCCTCACACCAGCCGCAGCATTAGATGGAAGGCTGCAATCTCGATTCTGGCCAGCAGGTGGCGCTGCAGGGACAGTATTCGCTCTGAAACTAACAGAGCCACTACGTGAGGATCTGACGGGAGGTGAGTGTGGAGGGTGACTCACCACCGCAGGGAGATTGCTGGCATGTCGGGCCCTCCCCCTGGCTGGAGCATCGCCACGTGGGGAGGCCATGCGGTCCGGATCCACAGATGTGGTAGGTCAGGGAAGAAGGGGCGGCAGTGGAGGATGGCTTCCCTCCTCGCGGGCCGTGCCGGTGACGGGGATTCCTTCCAGCCGAACCAGCAGCAGAAGCAGAGCGGCACTTCGCTGGGGTGGGTCTGAAGGTGCAATGCAGAATGGCACCTGCTATAAAGCACTATAAATACCAGCTGTACTTTACACATCAGGCTACAAATAATAATTGTTTTAATTATTTACCCTTACCTCTTCTGTCGGGTCTTCTACTGTTTCCTGGTGGGGGATTCAGGCTGCAGAAAAACCCAGTGTCTGTTTCCTGCTTGCTGGGTCCTCACAGCCGTCCGATGTGCCTGCACCCTGCAGGGCCGTCAAGAGATGTCCTCTCTTCCACCCTTGAGTGGGTTATCCAGCTCTCATCCTGATGGTAATCCCTAAGAGCACAGAGTGCAGACACTCCTTGTCAAGAGAACGTTCTACGGGGAGGAGTAATGGATATTTTATTGCATATATGTTTCCTTCAGTCCAAATGGATTCAGGTTCCTAAATGGCACCCACAATTATCCAGGTAGTGTCATGGCAATCATTTTCTTGTGGCCCATCTGCCCAGGGTTCCCTCTCTTGTAGACTGACCCTGGAATCTTCTAGTCATCCTTAATATTCAGACCTTCTACAGCAGGAGCTACATCCAAACACATCCAAACTACCTTAAGCGGCTTGGAGGTTTGAAGTAAAGTCTGCCTTGCCTGGATTTCTCAGTCAATGAGTGTTTGTTGAATAATAGAGCACCTACTAAACATCACATATATCACATATATTCTACAGTGTGGAATAATTTCATAGACTTTGCAAGCTTAATAGGTTTTGTCTCTCTTCACCTTGCCATGACAGATATATTGGACTTTCTTCAGGCAAGCAATATGTACTTGGGTAATACAAAAATTAGGAACCACCACACAAACTGGGACACCACCCCTATATATGCAAGATATATATATATTAAAAAAAGGGGGAAAGAAAGGGCTTTGTGGTGACCAACAACCATAGATGTATACAGCATAAATAATCTCCCTGGAACCCACACAGAAACCATGATTATGAATTCATATATTGGTCATTGCCCTCATTATATTCATATCTTATTTGCATGATTAATTGTACATAATTGTTCTATATATCATTAGTTCAGCCATGATTCTGTGCTTGCTCCAGTCTTCAACGCGTTTCGCCGAGGCTTAGTCAGGAAGATTTGGAGAGGTTAACCTATAGTATTTGTATGGGTATGAGAATCAATTTGCAGTAGTCTACATGATATTAGATATATATACCTTGTACTGGTGAAACTCCTCGGACTGTCAGGGGCAATTCCTTCTCTCAGAACCTCCAACTGCCCCCCCTCCATGCTCCCACTATGCAACCCCCATGTCGTCCCATTGACGGCATCTAACGTGGGCAGATAGGACGGGCCAGTAGTCTGCACATGTGCCCTTATAAGCGCATCGGAGAGTGGGAGTTCCACTGAATAGACGTGGCCCCTCCCCAGCCAGCTGCTCTGCCTGTTGGGGCGGCGCCGCAATTAGTAGCGTCGTCCCCTCCAGAAAGTCAGCAGGATCCGGCACCTCCCCCGCCCGCCGAGGTGAGGGAGGGCACGGGATCCATACCCTCGGTAGGAGCACCGCCCCCTCTAGATCGTATACAAAGGGGAGGTGCTTGGGTGCAGACCTTCCCCATCTGAGATAATGAATGGGAAATGGCCCGAAGTGTTCCCAGCTGGGTGGAAGAGAGACAATGTCCCCACAGATGGATCGTAAAAGGCATCGGCCAGATTGTATATAACATGATTGACCACCCAGATCGCAAAGCAAACCACACAGCAGCAAAAGAAAAGCAATATATGTCGTCCCCCCCCGCATCGAAAAAATCCCCTAGTCAAAGGAGTGTCATTGTAACAAAAGTCTAGTTGTTAACTTGTTATTCTTAAGTAATTTGTCCATTTTGATACTCGATATAGTCAAGCCAGGTAACATGCCACAGCCAATGCCCTATCCTTAACAAATTTATATAAGTTTGATTGTCCTCTGATTCTTTTAGAACATTTGCATGTTTGATTGAGGTAATTAGTGATCATTCCCATGTGCTAGTGTTTGGTGATGGCTCCAAGAAAAGATGGGTGTTTTCCACCCTGGTTTACAATTGTAATACAAAAATTAGGAACCATCACACAAACTGGGACACCACCCCTATATATGCAATATATATCAAAAAAAGGGGGGAAGAGAAAGAAAGGGGCTTTGTGGTGACCACTGGAGAATAGGAGGGAATTGATCCAACAATAACATCAATTGATTCATATATATAATAAAATTCCATTTTTAATATACTCAATTCATAATGTCTATACATATAAATGTGCTAAAATTCATCCATATAAAAAACCATAAATAGATGTATACAACATAAATAACCTCCCTGGAACCCACACAGAAACCATGATTATCCATGAGGATGAGGATCAACCATGAGGATCAATTCCCTGCTATTCTCCAGTGGTCACCACAAAGCCCCTTTCTTTCTCTTCCCCCTTTTTTTTGATAAATATGTACTTGGGTGTCAGTACCCTCTATATTCCTCCTCCTCAGACACAATGGGTGGCTCATTAATTGATAAGCCAGTTCTTAAGGACTTGTGCAAGGATTCACTCGTCAGAAGAGTCTCTTCTTTCCCTTAGCATTAACAATAGTGCTGTATATGTTCTTCCTTCCTCGACTTCATACAGCTGACACTTACTCAGTATGGACAGTAACATGTAGAATAGTTTTCTTAAAAGCAATCTCCCCATTTCACAGACAAGGTAGTCCTAAATCTCTCTCCCAGCATCTTCCGAAGGTTGGAAGATCCTTCCATCTAAATAGTACATCAATGTTGCCAGTATTCCAGGATCAAGTTTTTAATTCAGCTCCTGCCCGCAATACGGCTACTATGCTGGGGAAGAGCATGGAGGTTTCCTTTTCTTTCAAGTCGATCTGTTCATCTTTCTGGTGTTTTCGAAAGTAGCACTCTGCGTGCACTAGGTCGCATGCATTGTGCCTGGTCTAGCAGATTGAGCCACAGATTAATCTCTGGGTTCGCTCTTCCGCAGGCTGTAATCCTTACGAATAGAATTGGTGATGTACCTCCAGAGTTATTCTGGAAGGCAGTAACCTGGTATATGTTCCTTTCCCATTACAAGGTCTGTCCAGGAGTCTTGTCCATGGTGAAGCTTGGTTCTGAATGTGGTACGAATAAATATCTCAGAATTACTGTCCCTGGTTGTGTGATCTCTATATCCCATCGTATGCTGCCATGTAGGGTGTCATGAAAACGGAAAATTGTATACTTGCCTATCGGTAATTTTCCTTTCCTGACGCCAGTACATGGCAGCATACAGGACCCTCCCATGGCTTTCGCATTGAGTACTTGTTATGAGAATGGTGGCCTTGGGAGGCGGGCTTTAATTTATAGTATAACTGGTCCTGTGATTGGGCTGGGGGCGGAGCCATACCCATCGTATGCTGCCATGTACTGGCGTCAGGAAAGGAAAATTACCAATAGGAAAATTACCGATAGACAAGTATTGTAACGTTCGTGCCGCCACTCGGGGCGGCGGCACGGTCCGACGTCCTTCTGCGCAGGCGCGCCACAGGACTCCGGCCTCTCTGTCTAGAAGAGACCCAGCGGCAGGCGCGTCACAGGGCTCCTTCGCACGAGCCGTCGGCAGGACGCTGATCAACACAGTGTCCCCTCACCTCCTTACTCGGACCCCGGGACAACCAGAGATATCCACCTGCTGTGGACCTGTAGATGCCGACATCGATTACCTCTAATACAAACCGCAAGTACCTGGGGCTCTTTGCATAGGACCTCAGGAAACATTAACTCTGCCTATGTTGTGGCCAAGTGCTGATTTCATTGATTGTGCTTATCCTCATACTTCATTGCATTAACTCTGCCTATGCTGCAGCCAAGTGCTTATTTCATTGATTGTGCTTATCCTCATACTTCAGTGCATTGACTTTGCCTACGTTACAGCCAAGTGCTTATTTCATTGATTGTGCTTATCCTCATACTTCAGTGCATTGACTCTGCCTACGTTACAGCCAAGTGCTTATTCATTGATTGCGCTTATCCTCATACTCAGTGCATTGACTTTGCCTATGTTACATCCAATTGGCTATCCATTGATTGTGCTTTATCCTCATACTAAAGGGTATTACCACTGCTCATCAGCATCCTCTAGCAATAGATTGACGGTAGTACATAACCGCTGTAGATCATTGCCTGCAGCTACTACCAACATCTCCCCCAACAACGCACGGGGTATGATGTGAAGCAGCTCCCTCTCCGTCTTACTCTACCAAGAGGCATAAGAGACCTAGCTGCATACTGACCCCTATCCAGTCTCCGCAGTTGCGATTCATAGGTACACCTCCCCTGAGGTGGGACGTTACAAGTGTACAATTTTCCGTTGTATCAAACACACTGGCCACACAGGCTCATCCTTGTCCCCTGGCCACACAGGCTGCTCACCACACAGGTTATCCTCTCCCCCCACTCTGCCACACACACAGACTGGTTCTAAGGTGGGGCCCCTTTCTTAGGAGGCTGAGTGTTCTTGTAGAGGCCCTAACAAGCCAGCTAGCTTCAGCTGGGCTTGTTTCCTCCAAGCCTCCAGCCCTCTCAGCACTTCCTCCTAGAGGAAGAACTTCAGTATTATATCTGAATCTAGGGCATACAACTCTGCCATCCTGGCTAGACTCAGACATTTTACTCTGCCTGCTGCCACAATATATATAGGATATACTGTACATATTAAATATTGCATTAGGAAAACAAAATTATTTAATTAAGCAAATATTTATATATTTCATGCAATATTAATAAGAAAATTAACATTATTAGTTATACTAATCCTATCAAATAAGAATACTATGCAATAGGTAATTTTAGATTTGAACTCTTATTCATATCTTAAAAAGAGAAAACAAATATGATAGTGAATAGTTATTTGTCCTTAGTCAAGCCTAAGACATGGCATCTTAATTTATCTTATAGCCTGGTTCCATTGTCAACCTTGATCTTGTTATTATCTAGGCTGACTAAGCCTACCAAATTTATAACCTGGGAATATATGATGTTAGAGTCTTTGTCTTGAAACCATGAACTTAAATTCACCTTCATTCTACAGAATAAGAGAACAGCATGTCTTCCAGTGTGCCCATGGTACATTGTGTATAGGTGAAGTTTAGGCCTCATATTTTGTTTCTGTGAGCGCTTAATAGTTCTGACACTTACAGCAGGGCAGCCATCAAAATGTTTTTCTGGGTTTCTGGTTTAGGAGAAATTAGCAGCTCTCTAAGGTTCAGAAATTAATGATATGTTATAGTTACTGCTCTGTCATTAACTACTATCTCTCTTTCTCTCTCTCTCTCTCTCTCTCTCTCTCTCTCAAGGAGAGCGCAGTGTGCGGCCTCCTGTGATAGATAAGGAGAGCGGCGGTGTGGGACAGCTGACAGCTCTCAAAGGTGTCACAGGAGGCTGGCTGGTGGTGCGGGGGAAGAGTGAGCTGAATCGAGATCTCCTCCCCACACCGCCGATCCAGGATGGAGAATGGGTGCAAACACTCAGTGATCAGTGATCGCTGAGTGTTTGTAAATAATTGAGGACAGAGTATGTTTACTCTGTCCTCAATTATGAATGAATGGGAGTGAGCTACATCACTTCCTGTTCATTCATGGTTGTGGATATAGTAAACATACTATGTCCTCAAGTTATGAATGAACAGGAACACTCAGTATAGAGGATTCCTGTTCATTTATAACAGATGCTGCAGAAAAAGAGATTGAGGACTCTGTTCTCAATCTCTCTTTCTATTTTATGGTGAATAAGTTTTTATTAGCATTTTTCACAAGATTCACACGATTCAGTATAAAGAGCAAAACATGAGAAGTAAGGCAATGTAATGCACAGGAGAGTCAATTTCACTGCAATGGGCAGAAAATGACAACTTGAGACAACCAGTATAGTCTCTTATAGAAACCAAAACAGTTTGTGTAGGTCTGAGGTCCAGGTGGGGCGAGAAAAGAGGCAGTGATGATGAGCAGGTTTCTGTGTTATCGGATCAGGCACATGCAAATATCACAGGACAACTCAGCATTTGGTTAACAGGAAAATAGAAAAAGACAAAACAATGGCTCCACTGCTAGATAGTTTCTGTGAACTAATCGCATTAATCTCTAGGCATTGTAGAAAGAACATCAAGAGGATAGACGTAAGGTAAAGAACAGGAAAGAAAAGAGTAGTGAGAGAGAGGAAGGGTCAGGGAAGGGGGGGGGGGGGGGGGGGACAAAAATCTTCGCATAGCCTTCAAGGTGATGTAGTTCAGAGAAAGGACTGAAGATCGGAGGAGGAGGAGAAATTTATCCATATACTCCATTGGGTCAGAAATTTGGGAAATGTATCGGCGTCATTGGCCAATAGCTCCTCCATACGCATTATGTAATTTACATGGCTTACCCACATGGATATGGGAGGTGTGACTTCTCTTTTCCAGTAAAGGGGGATAACTTGGCGGGCTGCAGAGAGAAAGTGTCTCAGCGTTTGCTTTTTTGGGACTTCCAGGAGCCAGGTAAAAGTGACAGCAAAGCTACATCTGGTGAGGGTGGTAATGTATCCCTGTATAAGTGGTTGTAGATCTCAAAAACTGTCTGCCAAAAAGAAAAAATTCTAGGACAAGTCCACCACATATGTAGGTATGTGCCACTCACCTCATTACATCTCCAGCAGGCATCTGGGGAAGGATATATCCGATGTAAAGAAACCGGGTCTCGATAACACCTGGTGATCATTTTGTAATTCTTCTCCTGGGCATAGGAAGAAATGGAGGATTTATGCATAAAATGGAAAAATAGTTGCCCAGTCTGAGTCAGTCAAATCCCTATGTAAATCCGAACGCCACTGAGTTTGGAAGCTTAGCGGATTCTCTCAGCATCCCATAAATGACTGATATTGTGTGGCGAGCCGGTGTCCGAGCTACCAGCACGCCTTCGAAAGGCGTCAACAGTCTATGGATGGGGCCAGAAACATATAAGACCGAACAAAAGTCAGACAGCTGCCTGTCTAACAACCAGTTAACAGGAGGACTCAAAACATGTACCTCCGACCCAACAAAACGTCCAGTAAAAGTGTGTATAAAATCCCTAGCAGTAGGCCAATCACTTCTCCTATATCCCCCTACCGAAGAGATAGCCACCACGATGGGGAGCAGAGACTTGTCAAACAGGGGGGAAAGAGGACTAGGCATAGTAGTGAGGGAATGGATGGGTAGACAGTCTGCCACGTCTTCAGGGTAGCAGTCGTGAGGGGAGAAGGTTGAGGGGATGCAGTACATTCACTAGGGGACGTCCAAGGGAGGGCTCTAGGATCGACCGGGCAGATATCCTGTTCTATCAGCACTGACGGTTTGAGCTGCATGGAGGGGGCCAGTCTAGAATTCTGGCTAGAAGTGCAGCCCGATGATACATCTCAAAGTCGGGCAAGCCCACCCCACCCCACCCGCGATTTGTGTCGGCAGAGGGTCCCATAGCGTATGCGTGAATATCACTTTTTCCAGATGAATTGAATCGCTAAAGAACGTATAGTATTGAAAAAAAATTTTGGGAGACTGATAGGAATAGTTCGGACTAGATACAATAGTTTAGCAACAAACAGAAAAAGAACACAGCGCTCTCTTAGGAATGTGGGGTCTGTGTGGGTGCAAATGATCTGGATTGCTGCTCTAAGAACAGGGGGAGAAACCTGTGAACTGAGAAAAAGGAGGGGGAAAATTAGAGCGCAAATCCTGGGAATGTGAGGGGTATAGGGACAACAAGTGTCTGTATGTGACGGGTGGAAAAACTAAAATTAATAAAATCACAAAAGGTGAAGGACTTACTTGTGGAGCCGAGGTCCTGTCAAGGAGGGCCCTTTTGGAGTGTGGGCAGTGCGAGAATGGATGGAGCGGGGACTGGTAAAGGAGCTATTGGTTGGCATACGTTTTACAGGGAATGTATAGCCTGCGCTAAATGTTCCATGACTATGACATAAGGAAGGGGAGAGAGAGGGCATCCCTGTCTAGTGCCATTGGAAATAGAGAACGGTGTGGAAAAAGTACCATTTACCATTACTCGAGCCGTAGGGGAGGACTATAGGGACAGTATTTTAGCGAGGATAGTCGGACCAAGACCAATTTGGAGCAGGGCCTGGCGGAGGAATCCCCAGTCCACTCGATCAAATGCCTTCTCAGCATGAATAGATATTAAACAAGCCTTGGTGTTGTGTTTATGAATGTAGGAGATCAGATGAATCGTCTTAACGGTGTTGTCCCTAGCCTCCCTCCCCGGTACAAAGCCAACTTGTTCCGGACTAATGATGGATGGTAAAGAAGGGGAGAGACGGAGTGCTAGAAGTTTTGAGAATAGTTTAATGTCAACGTTAAGCAACAAAATTAGCCGATAATTCTGACAGAGAGAAGCATCCTTGCCGGGTTTGGGAATAACGCAAATGTTTGCCTCCAACATGGTAGAGGGAAAGGGGTGAGTAGCATCAATTAAAGGTGCGGGTCAGAATCGGAGATAGAAGATCAGAGAAGGCTTTGTAGAACCTGGGGATAATACCCATCCGGGCCCGCACATTTACCGGTTTTAAGAGCAAGGATAGCATAATCAACCTCGGACTGGGAAAAGGGTGCTTCCAGCCCAAGAGCAATAGCAGATTTCTCTATATATTGTTCCAATGATTCAGAGGTGCACCCGGGAAGTTGGGTAGGAGGGGGGGTCGAGAGATTGTAAAGGCCCAAGTAATAGTGGCGGAATTCGCCTAGCTATACCTAACGCAGAATGAAATCTAGTAGATTGTGGTCCAGAGATAAAAGGGATAAATGCGCTTGGTGGACGGGGATTTAAAGTTCTCTCTAGATGATGTCCGCATTTATTAGTGGACTCATATCGTAGTTTACACGATCTATACCTAGCAAATTGTGATCTAGAGTCAAAGATAGACAACAGTTCACGGCGGGCGTTAGATAATTCCATGAAGGTGGTGTCGAGCCGGGTAGATTTGTGGAGGCTCTCAAGCGTTGCGATAGAGGACACATGAAAATAGTGACATAAAGAAATAGGTTCTCTCACGCCATCTAGTGGCGTCTAGAGAGAATGGCATAGAAATAAACCACAGTATGTACCAAAAAGCACTATAAACTTTTAAGAGGCCAGTGAGCGCACCCACTGACAACCTAAGTGGAAGGCACAGGGAGCGTCTCCCGCTCCAGGGCATATATAACTAGCTATAATTGGACAGCAAGGGGCTATGCAACATTTGGGCATAGAAAAGAATACACATCATTAAAACAGGGTTAGGAATGTGATATAAAAATAAAAGCAATAATTAACAGCAGCATCAGTGGTCCGCAACGAAACCACATGAAACAACCTCGGTAAGGCATCCGGCATCAGTAGGCGATAGGCTGAAGACGATCTTCAGGAGGCAAAGTCTCATTCAAGAGGTCTTGAGGGACGGTCTGCATTGGTCGCTGGAACTGCAATCAGGTGTGGGGGGAGGAAGAGGTCTCTTCGCGCCCGGCGGATTTTTTCGATTTCTTTGACCAGTATGATGGTGAGACAAAGCCAGGCAGGGTTGGTTTAAGTGGCCAGTTCAGTAATGCGATGTGGGGAATCTCCAGCTTGCCCAGGAACATCGGGAGGTCACCCAGTGAACGGAAAATGGCCGACTTGCCATCATGTTGAACAACAAGCTGAAATGGAAAACCCGATCGGTATTTGATATTGTGTTGGCGAAGCAGGTCAATGAGTGTTCGCAGAGCCCTGCGGAGGGTGAGTGTGTGGCCAGAGAGATCAGGTAGTAGGGAGACTGGAATGCCATTGAATAGGATGGTCTCCTATATCCGGGCGGCCCGCATAATATCATCTTTAATCTTGAAAAAATGGATCCTACATATGACGCCTCTGGGGTTGGATTGGTCCGGACGTCTGTCCCCCACCGCTCTGTGGATCCTGTCTAATTCAATAGGAGATTCCTTGGGCTTATTTAGGATCTGGTTAGATAAAGCCACCGCAGCAGATTCCAAGTCTTTAGGCTCAATGGACTCTGGGAGGCCGCAATTGCGAATGTTGTTGCGGCGGTTCCTGTTCTCTTGGTCATCCTGTTGATAAATCAGTTGATGCAATAATACAGTGCGTTCCTGCAGGGTAGTGTTATGTAGGCATACTCGGGAGCGTAATTCAGAGGAGGATTGTTCAATGTGCTCTAATCTGGCGCTTAGGTCCTTTTTTTAAGGTGGACATTTCCTTTTTATAGGTATGCTCAAAGCGTGCAAAGCAGGATTCAAAGTCTTTCTTAGTGGGCACAGCTTTTATATAAGCCTCCATGTCCCATCCCTCATGGGAGCTGAAAGAAGCGTGGGACAGGCTCCTGAGGCACTGGGAGAGCCCTCCTGGGCCTTGGGGGAATTGTCAGGGGCCCCTGAGTCAGGCTCACCTGATCCCGATCCGCCTCTTCAAATCTAGCTGGCAATAGCTCTGGCGGCGCCATCTTGGCTGCACGTGGGGGAGAAGTCACAGAGGCCGCGTGTGCCATCCTCATAAAAAACCGGGTCAATTCTCTAGGTGAGGGACCCCTCTGCGATTGCCTCTTCCCCTTCTTCCTCCTACTGCTCATTGCCTGCCTTGTGGTGTCTGTGAAGCTGTCTTCGGCTGTATATTATGCCCTTACAAGCGAGAGACGATCCGAGACACGTCTCACCGCTCCATGCGCCAAGCCTCTCTATTTAAAAAGGGAAATATCAGGGGTCTGTTTAGACCCCAGAGATTTC